>NW_022280037.1:8992932-9019300 GCF_004355925.1 Anarrhichthys ocellatus
TGGTTTGCAGGGAGGCTCAGGGTGCTGCTCCAGCTGTAGTGGCCGTCCACTACAGCTGGTTGATTTGGGGGATTGTTTGTTTAAGTTTCGTGTTTATGGTGATGGTAATTAAGATTTAGCAGGAGAAAAAAGTTCAAAAAGAAACATTCAAATGTTTCTAACTGCATGTGTCCCTTTTGTACCATTCGTTGAACTTCCTGCTTGCGAGGATTACATGTTATTGGATTTGTTACAGGTGACCAGACATTGTTGGACAGGAGCGAGTCAACTTTGGACCTGATCCCAGGTCAGCAAGGACGCTGTGACGGCAGCAGACTACAGAATTAACAAGTCATGCAAACAACAAGCGAAAACAGACATAGAAGCTACTTGAGCAGCTATCAACAATGGCATGCCATGATTTCTGCTAACAGCTCTATTGGTCCTGTAGCTGATATCCCACTTTTTGTTGTTTGAATATTCCTTCAGATTATTTATTATCTACAACCATATATGAATAAATCTGACCTAAATTCCACCTTTTAGAGGTTTGATTCTGCTGAAATTACAGCAAAAATATACACCTTGATAGCGTGGCAGGGATCCCTGGTCTTATCACAGAGCGCAAACATTTTCTTCTCATCAACCTGCAGTGTTTAAGCTCCTTGGAGACTGCTTCTCTGGGCCAACAAGACATTGTTTGCCAAATAAAATGCCAAGTCCTGAAGTTAGGGCCCCGGATCCCTGAAAAGACGATACAGCGTAACCTCATGGTAAGATCAAAGGACGTGTCATGGCGTTTCCCTGAAGACTGATACTGGTGTGTTATGTTTCGCCTCTGCCCTCTGGTTATCCTGCCCTTACAGTGCAACTCCTACACTTACTCACAGTAGAAATCAAAATGCACCATCCGTATGTTCTCAGAGAGCAACAACTATATCAGTGATCACAGAAACAATACAAAACGTTTTGATTTTGTTTAGATTTTTCACATTTATGACTCTTTTCAAAAATGTTTCGTCTTTTTTGTATCCAAAACAAGATTTATTGGAGGATGCAGAACATACATGTCAACAAAAGATTGTCTTTTTTGTCTTGTCCAGCTAAATGCAAATCAGAGAGGTCAAAGAGCAAGCACCTGTTTCATGAATGGGATAACTTGCTGGCGGGTAGTAATAACTCATAATGAGCTATGAAAGGAGGAGCTAATCAGCGTTAAGCCTCTTTAATTAGCCTTGGTGGCTGTGGAGAAGCATGGAATAGGGATAATCCTTTTATGCAACGCTTCACTAGGAATCAATTAGTCAGCATTTCCTCTCAGTCTGGAGTTCCTCGGTGAGAGACAGGACCCACATTTGATCAGATCCACTAGCTGTCCTCCGCCTCGGATTCCTGTGGGATACATAGGCCTACTGTTCTACTCACTCACTCAATCGGATATCTGCATTCACCCAGGGGAGGAGGAGAGGGGGGGCCTGCTGGGATACGGCCCGAACCTGAATCATGATGGAATGGTTGAAGAAGTTGGTGAAAAAAACATTTTCGTGGAAAGTCAGGGTGTACGTGAAGGACTACTGCAAGAGGAACGGCCTGCTGACGCTCTCGGTCTTAGCTGTGGTGACGGGCTGTGTGCTTGGGTTTGGCCTGAGGTCGCTCAACCTGTCCACACAGGTATGGATGGATAGACAATGAACAGGGGGCAATGTGGCTAGCTTTGTATCATACAGACTTCCATTTTTTAAATTATTACCTTGATATAATGTGTTGGCAGTTGTAACACTGTGTGCAAATTAACTCAATATTCAGGATGTGAGCTGTTCACTTCAGTTGTTAAAGCCTCTCATGTAATCGTGAGAGAGGAAGCAGAGACAAGCAGAGCATCGGGTATAACAAGGAAGCAGAGGTGTCGGAAGTGCTGAAATAGTTCAAGCTGCTATAAATCAATAATTATATATTAACATTGGCTCACTTGAGCACCAGAAGAAAGACATTGCTTGTATTGAAGAACCCACAGAGAAGAGTCCCCCGACTCTGCAGTTTTCTCTCAGCTTTGTAAATTTTTATCGCATTTTTGCTTTCATAGCGTCGTTTTCTGTTGCAGCAAGGTTTCATTTAAAAAAAGCACTTTAAATACCCACTGTACATTACCTGCTCAGCATCAAACATCACACAGTTGTCGACTAGCTGGTGGACGTTGGGGTTAAAAGAGCTTTGTGGTGGATTTCAATGTAAGCAAAAGCAATGTAATTTGGTGTTTACACTCCTAGAAATAAGGTTTGCTTCAGGTGTTACTCTCTCGCACAGGCTAAGATCTACTTCTCCTTCCCTGGAGAACTGCTGATGAGGATGTTAAAGATGTTGATTCTGCCGCTCATCACCTCCAGGTGAGAAAAGTCCTCACCTGTGTGGGTCCAGACTCAAATATAACAGCAAAACAGCTGCCGTATTATGTTATAAGCGGTCACAATTTCTCTTACCCTGTAGACGTTTTTTTTCATGTTATTACAACTGTAAGATTAAGCATCAATCACACAAAACTTCTCATGCTCAGTATTTACGTATATTTTCACATCCTGTCACCTGGAACTCCTTTTTACGTATACTGATTGTTTTATTGAGCATTATTTGTAAAATATGTTGTATCTGAAGCTCCATTGTCAAAGACGTAATATAAGTTCAAACATTACATTGTTTTGAAGTTAGTTAAAAAATGAACATTTCAAAGTTAAAACCAGAATTAATCGGACACCTTTTGTTCTCCCATCCAGTCTTATGTCAGGCCTGTCAGCCATGGACACAAAGGCAAGCGGTCGACTGGGAGTCCTGACTATCACCTACTACCTGTGGACGACCTTCATCGCTGTCATCGTTGGCATCATACTGGTGCTCATCATCCATCCGGGGACGGGCTCAGAGAAAGATGGCCACCATTCAAGTTCAGGGCCTGTCATGACCTCCGCTGACGCTCTGCTGGACCTCATCAGGTGAATATTGGCAGACACATTCACACTTTGACAAAGTGCAGATAGTGATGGGAACTCTGCCATTCAAACATTTACCTTATTGAAGAAATTGCATATTAACATATTGCATACTACAACCTCAATCAGTAGGTATTGCATACTTCCTACTAATTAAAAGATTTAGAATGATTGAACCAGGTGACTGTTTACACTGAAATATGCCGAAGCAACAGCCGGGCCGGTTTCAAGGCATCACATCTCTGAAAACAATCGCGGCAAACTTCCAAATTGGAATTATTTGGATAAACTCACCACATATTGGGAATCTAAATGGTTACTTTATCACCTGAAAGCTTGTTAAAACTGAAGCTTTTATCTCTGCTCAAAATCCCACAAGAATGACGACGGGGTTGGTTTCAAGGCAACCTGGCAGTGGCTCTCACATCTCTGAGAAACGATCGCAGAAAATTTGCAACCATGCGTTATTCTGATAAACTTCAGGTACTTAAATAAAAACGAACCTATAAAAATCGAAAAAAGTGACAGGTTTTACCCTGGCTCAAAATCTCACAAGACTGACAACCGGTCTTAAGGCACCCAGACGCAATGCATTGTGGGGCAGTTGAGTATGTGCAGTAAGCTCATGTCTCATACTTAAAAATGCTTGCTAATGTAGTATACATCCAGGTATTTCTTACCGTACACAATATCCACATATACTCAATTATACTTAGTATGAATACTATGTTAGTATGTGATTTAGAACACAACTACTCCACATTGTACCTGACCTCTGACATGATTCACTATAATTCCTCCTTCCATGATGAATAAGAGTTTACAGGCATGCTAGTGGCTCTGTACGGCTGTAATTATAGGCACAGCATTGCTTTGAGCTAAATGCTAATGTCAGCATGCTAACATGCTCGCAATGACAATGTACACAGAGAAACAGGACACAAACTAGTTTGAGGAAAGGTCAGGAGATCATCAATGGCATTTGGATTCATCCTTTGGGCACCATGAATATGTGTACGGAATTGCAAAGTAATCCATCAAATAGTCGATAATGCTATATGAACAAATTAAAAAGTAAGAAGTTCATTGCTCTTTCAGTCATCGTTCAGACGATTTTCTCGTTTACATTCAAGTAAACGAGCAACCAAATCAGGCTTTCTTCCTAAACTTCTTCTTTTGTGTTCCTAAACGGATTTCCCATTAGAAACAATAAGAAGACATAATGACGTGTTTGTGGAAAAGATCGGATGACTGGAAAAAGTATTTCCCACCTTCACTTCCTCCATAAGATGGAGAAAAGCCCCCTCTTAGTACAGGCTTTCCAGGAGATTCTACATGATCCCACTCCAGGGATTTGCTGGACAATACCCTCTAACACCTCTACTGACTGACGGAAGTCCGTACAGACCAATTACATCCAGTACAGATCCAGTTCCAACCTTGTGACCTTGCTGTGCTTCCTTAGGAACAAGATGCTCTCTAATCACAAAATCTAAAAGGATGCGTTGGAATCCTGGGAGCTGTTGAGCTCTCACAACGAAACAATGGAAAGTCAGAAATCATGAAATTGTCAGCGAGTAAAGCTTTCTGAAAATGTAGTTAGTTGTTATATATATAATAAAATGGCAGCATATTTGTATCGATTATTACAAATCATAACACAAATCAGAATCTATACCATTGCGTGAGCAGGGGGAACATTGCAGCATTATAAATGAAAACAGAGAAGGTAAAAAATGTGCTTGAAAGACATTTGCATTCTCACTCTTTTGCAGCAGGTTGGCTAAGAACAGGAAGACTTAATTGTGATCTGTTAAGCCTTCACTTTCTCAGAAGGTCCATGTGCAATGTTACTCTGTGTAAGATAGAGACTTCAGTCTGGTGTGTGAGCTCAGGCTTACTGCGGGACAATTCATGTCAGAGATCCACTAATGCCTTCTTGTTAAACCTGATTATTATTAGTGAGCTGCGTCTCTTCCTGTGAGCCAAAGGTCGAGTGTACATTTGAGTCCTCTTACGTATTTGATGAGCTTGTTTCATGGGTTCAGTGTCATTGACGTACACAATGTCCCTGTCCACCTTCCAGCCGCATGTGAAGGCCTCTCTCTCTCTCTGTGTTGTGTGAACATGTGTCCCCTGGTTTTGTTGGAGTTTACTTTGTTGACATATTATGATGATATATTTCTGATTCCCTCTGTTAGATAAGTGTATGGTCTGAAGAATGTCTGAGGTTTCACATTCTCACTGCACAGTCTTCTTTTATAGTCTCAGTTTATGTGTGGGAAATGGCTTCTGCATGTTTTCGTGTGTATACGTCATTCCTACATGTCCAAGAGTCTGTCCACTCTTTTTGTTTTTCCCCCCTGAACTGTATTTGGGGCGAGCCTATTGTGGCGACGACACCCCCGGCCATTATTAGAGACACGGCTTTTATTTGAGATTTTAACAGCCAGTGGTGTAGGAATTATTCTGCTCATTTACTTAATTAAATGTTGATCACATAACAGAAATATCTGCTTTAAAAATGTTACCCAAGTAAAAAATACACACAAAATGTATTCGAAGTATCAAAAGTGAAAGTAGTCCATGCAGATAAATGTCCCTTGAAAGTGGTATATTAAATTGTATTACTGATACATTAACATGTGTTTTACTGCTGCAACTGCTCAAAGAGCCCCTATTTCATATACAGTTGTGTTGTTTGATTTGTAACAATGCATTGTATTGTTATAAGACAATTTGTTTTTTTTTTGTTTTAAAGTAATTAGTAACTACAGCACTCGAATAAAAGTAGTGAAGTAAACATTTCCTCTTAAATGAAGTGGAATAGAAGTAAAAAGTGGCATGAAATTGAAATATTCAATGAAGCACAAGTACTTACTTCGTACTTAAGTACAGTACCAGAAAGTCTGCTTTCATGGTCAGGAATCAACATTGACCCTCAATATAAAAACATTTACAAAAGTCCTGAGCTCTTTATATGCACTGAAGAATAGAAGTGAAAATATCCAAATTGAATGCAGAGAGTTTATTGAAATGATTCATACACCATACTATTGAATAATACCTTTCTGTACAGACATATGATTTATTTGTCTGTAAATTGTCTTTTATAGGAACATGATCCCGTCAAATCTGATTGAAGCAACGTTTCAGCAGGTGAGTGGACGAAAGGAGGAAACTTACAAAGGATTGTAGGACTACTGTTCATTAATTCATGTTCAATATGTACTGATATTAAACAAACCTCTGTGGTTGTTCTTTTTCATCCAACTCCAGTACCGAACGGAGCTGGTACCTATTATACAGAACACTGATACGATAGACTCTCAAGCCAACCATGTATATGTCATGCCCGACTACCACAACCCTCAACTGGGCCACCCAGTCTTCCTGGAGATCACCCCTGCTCCCGACGTCAAGTATAAAATCGTCCCCAGTACCAGCAAGGGCATGAACGTACTGGGGATTGTCATCTTCTCGGCCACCATGGGTAAGACAATCACACAGCTCATTATATCACAGAAAAGAGTTATTTATCTAAGTATAATCCTGATGGTACTGTTGTCTAATAGGTCAACCTCTATAAAGGGTACAATGGCTTTATTGATATTTTAAAGCATACATTACATTATTACATTCCTTACATTTTAAGCCATAAAACATTGTTGTTGTTAAAAATCCCCCTGGCTGGTGTTTATCCAACACGACACTTTTTGTCTTTTTTATTTAATTAGAAAGATAAGCTGACTTCAATAAATCGTTTTTGTAGATTAAAAAAAGCGTACCATTTTTTCAGCTTTCATTCTTGACTTCATTGCAAAACACTGAAGTATTATCGGCAAAATATAGCCGACTTAATCTGGAAAGTACATAGTGACAGCAGCTCTCAAATAACTGAGGTGGTATAAAAAAATGTAATATTCACAATATATGATATATAAAATAAGTATAAAGTAGCCGTGACCATTAATTATGTGATCATAAACCCTTTGTTAGAGGTGACTTGTAAGACCTTACAAACTCACCTGTGATTGTACCGTCTGTTCTCAGGACTGCTGCTGGGGAAGATGGGAGAACGAGGAGCGCCGTTGGTTAACGTGTGCCAGTGCATCAACGAGTGCGTCATGAAGATTATTAACGCTGCTATGTGGTAAGTTGGCACTCTCACACACACTTTCGCAAATAGACAAATTGAGTCACAGACAACACGGTTCGTCGCACGGCAGAGCCGGATTATATCTAAAAATAAATCTCACACAGCTACTCAGGGAAGAATCAAGTGTCCTTACTGCTTCCCATTAGAGCTGATGAGTCGACTGGATTACATTTAAGTGAATTCAGCAAATAGATATATTAGTGCCGGATAACTGTATAAGTACAAATTAGTGCAAAATGAGTTAGGATAGCCTCGTACACTGTATGGGCAAAAGTAATTGGACACCTGAACATTACACCCACGTGTGATTTTTGGACATCCCATTCCAAAGGCATTATTCTGCTGATATAACAGCCTCCAAGCTTCTGGCGAACGGCTGCAGGGATTTTCTCCCATTCAGCCTTGAGAGCATTAGCAAGGTCTGGCACTGATGCTTGGGAAAAAGGCCGGACAAGGCTCACAGTCAGCGATCAAATTAATCCCAAAGGTGTTGGATGGGGTTGAGGGCAGGTCAGTCAAAGTTCTTCCACACCAAACTCAGAAAACCTTCCATTGAGAACCCGGTTTTGTGCGCATTGTCAAGTTAAAAGGTCATATGTATCATTAAAAAAATAAATCAACGGTTTTATTTGTCACATCAACGAGTCTTGAGTTTGTGCTGAAAAGGTTTACGTGCAATAAATGATTATCTTCCCTCCTCCATGCAGGTACTTCCCCTTCGGCATTGTGTTCCTCGTGGCAGGGAAGATCCTGGATATGCACGATCCGGCCCACCTGGGAGAGAAGCTGGGCATGTACTTCATCACAGTCCTGTCTGGTTTGTTTGTGCACGGCCTCATCCTGCTTCCTCTCTTCTACTACTTCTTCACACGCAAAAACCCCTTCCCCTACATCAGAGGGCTGCTGCAGGCTCTAGTTATTGCACTGGCCACGTCATCCAGGTAAGAGGATACAGGTATTTTAATGATTATTGGTAGATGTAGTCCAGCATCTTAGTTCTCTCTTTTTAAATATTAAACATATGTGGGCCTACTGTAAGGACACCCTACCATTTCTCATTGGTCATATTTGGGACTAAACTAACCCGACCGTGTCCTCTTGTTCTCTCCCTTTCAGCTCAGCCACGTTGCCCATCACCATGAAGTGTCTCCTGGAGAACTGTGGAGTGAACCGGCAGATCGCTCGCTTCGTGCTGCCAGTGGGAGCTACCATCAACATGGATGGGACAGCCCTGTACGAGGCCGTGGCGGCCATCTTTATCGCTCAGGTCAATGAGTATGACTTGGACTTCGGCCAGCTGGTCACGATTAGGTGAGACTAATCACTGAGGTTATTAACCTTCCACATGATACGTTCTTTGTCTCTCTAACATCCCGGCTCTGGTCTCATCAGTATAACGGCAACAGCGGCCAGCATCGGGGCAGCTGGGATACCTCAAGCCGGTCTGGTGACCATGGTTATTGTCCTGACCTCAGTGGGGCTGCCGCCCGCTGACATCTCACTGATTGTGGCCATCGATTGGGTTCTGTGAGTCCCACAAACATGATCATACTGTAAAGAGCATACGTGGGTCTTGGGGCAATGTGTAAAGTATTTTTTTCCTCTCATTCGCAGTGATCGGTTCCGGACGATGATCAATGTTCTTGGTGATGCCTTAGCTGCTGGGATTATGGCTCATTTATGTAAGGAGGACTTTGAGAAGGAAGCCCCTCCTGCTGCAACTTCTACTCCTGCTGATGCCAATAATGGAGCTGGCCCCAATCGAGTAAGAGGACAATAATTGTTGAGGTTAAAGTGCACGTTCACATTCGAAACCCCTGAAAAATATATTTAAAATCTTAAGTATTACTCTATGGTGTTAAATATGCAGAAACTATCAAACAGACAATCAAAGAAAACAAGATGGTAGCAGCTCTATGAGGCAACAACGTTTAGAGCTAAATGCTAAACTCATGACAAAGCTAACATGCTGATTGATGCTAGCAGGTATGTTTACCATGTTCACAATCTTAGTTTAGCATGTTAGGCTTTTTAAACATCAACATGGTTGCAAATTGTTGTACCACTTTAGTCTGTACTTTTTTGTCATCTGTTCTAAACAGCATTAGCATGCTAAAATGAATAGGATGTTGCTACTACTACTACTACTACTGCTAATTATAGGGGACTTTTTTTTCCTCAGCCATTTTTAATACATTTTTGTTCAGTAATTCTAGAAAAAACAATCTATCTTCACTAACTGTACTGTTGGTGACTTCTTCCCGACAGAGAGACACAGTTATCTCCTTTGGCAATCAGAGCGTGGCGATGTCCGACTCTCCTCTGATTACACACCGGTGCGATTATGTGTATGAGGTGGATGGAGAAAACATGCTGGAGAGACCTTTGGCCTGCTACAACCTCTGCCAAGTCTGAGACACTTTTACGGGATGGACATCAAGGGATACTGCCTTCGAACGCGCACAGATTCACCTCTTTGGATAAAAGGGACCATCATCTGAGGCCTGAAAAAAAAGTCCAGTTTAGTTAACATCCTGCTAAGTTTCTGTTCTAAATGAGACCAAAGTTTGAGTAAATTGTGGGGGTTTAGCGGCTTTACTGGATTTTGCCCGTGCCATGGTAACAAAAAACTTCATTACTTGATATATTGTATGTTTCCGTTCAGTTCTGACTGGGAGGGAATGCATTAAGTTTCACATGTAACCTAAATCTTATATAGACACTCTGCATGCGGCTGAAGAAATTAAGTGTTGCAATGACATGCATTAGATGGACTTAGTTAGCGGTGAAACTTAAACATTCATACGCCTGTTAGGCCTGTCAAGGTTTTGAGTTGCCTTAACATGATCTTGGTTTTTGACGATAATTCGGAGAACCGGAAAGACTTGAAAGTAAACACAAACTAGGACAAGGAGCAAATTAATTTTGTTGAAGTGAACCTTTATGTTATGACAAGGTGGATATATATTAAGCGACAGTACATGTTTGAATAATTCTAGTAAGATGATCATTTGTGTTTTTATACCCATGCTTTGAATTTATTTTGTGTTGTTTTCTAATAAAAACTTGCTGTACATCAAGTCCTGTCAATGGGTGTTTTTTATTCTTGACTTAATTTAGCACTTTGTTGAGCTGCAGGGATGAGTCCTAAAACCTGGAAATGTTAGTTTTGCACTTTCGGTTTCCTGGTCTTAGTCAGTCCCATTGCCTTTTTGATGGTGCGATCTTTTAAGATGGAACCACAACAGCATTTAAATAATCCCTTTTCTTTCCAAAACATTTGAAAGACTTGGTTGACGCCATCTTATCATCTTATTGATAACCTTGAAGATGGAAAACACTTCTTTCATCTTCTATTGACGTGAGGGCAGTTTCTCCTCCATACTAAATCAGTGGAAAGTAAATGCAAGCAGCCACTAGAAGTGGTGCAGAAAATCTACCGTGTGTTGATGGTGGTGTCAATTACAGTAAATATGTTGCAGGAGAAAATGCAGACATGTCTCCCCCATCTGGTCTCAGATGGTAATAACTGGGTCTTTATCATGTGATCTGAAGGCCAATGACGTTACAAGATGTATTCCCTCACTTCATTTGCGTTAGCTTTTTGGTAAGCCGAAGAGTAAAACAGGAAATATATGCAACACATTGACATTTGTCAATAAAATACAGCAAATTCACAATAAGCTTCTTAAGAGACATTTAATTCTTCCAATTCTGAAAAGCCAAAGTGTTTTATTGAAATGATCCAATGTTAGAAGACATTTAATGGACTTCAACTTAGTGTCCTTCAAAAACAAAATTAACCATAAAAACACTCAAATAACAAGTATGACCGCATACATTGTCAAATAAATAATTACGCCTCCTCTGATGTAAAATACACCATTCCCACTTATAAATTAAGGCAGAATGCAGTTAAATCTGACTACGCCTAAAACAAATTCACTTGCATCTTCCATGCAATTCCAACTATACTGCTGAAAAAACTAAGCAGTAACATAAAAACGTCAGTAGAAAATAGAAATTATATTTTAAAAAAAGATTACAGTCCAACACTACAAAAACTTTCTATTACTTGCTTTAAGCAAGCCTTGAAATATTGCACACAGTTAAAGATTGCGACACAAAAATAATGGAATTACTAGATCAAAAAGCACTTTTAAGACCAAAATCTGAACCGTGTAATGGGAGTACTGCTTTCAGGGGGGGCCACACAAGCGAGAGCCAATATTAGAAACTGAAAAGTCACCGTTACCAAAACTGATTTGATATTTGTAACTATCACCAAGTGGTTCTTATTTGTGGTCAGGTTAAATGAAGGTCAGTGACGGTACCGACCACCTTGGAGAACAAAAAAAATCTACCAAGTGAACCGCTGTTAAAAGATGAGCTGTGATATGCCAACGATCTTTTCTAAATGAGTCACATAACAAGAGTTTCACTGAGCACGTAAACAAAGCCTCACTAGTTAAAAAGTAATCCCCATTAGACAAAGATCAGACCAATGGGCTCGGGTCTAAAAGCCTGGATCTTTACGTTAACACTATTCTTATTCGTCGTGATATCGAGCGTCGCTGATGCACGACAAAAGTGGCTTCACTTTAGACAACTACACTTGAGCCGACAAATCAAATTGAGCCGTCAACTCACAACTACTGAAAAGACGACTCAGAAATGTTACTAATGTTCCTCTTCAGGGGTTCAAATGTATCTGGCAGTCTTAGAAAAGTCGCTTCATGAAATGTCTTCAGGACAATTACTTATTAACAATTAATTATGACAATTCCTTCAAGTGTCTGTGCACAGGTTAAATATTCTTCAGCCAACATTGGTCCGTATAGTTTTTCACCGGCCTCAGACATTCAAAAGCCTCCATGGATCTTCTATCAACACTGCAGATTTGCTTCTAGAAAAATAATAGAACAAAACTCCAAACCAAATCTAGAAAAAGTAAATAAAAAAAAAAAAAAAGAAATAAACCAAACAAAACTTGCGGCAAAAAGAAATAAAATTTAATGGTTTATGCTCAAAGTGAAACAACCAAAACAAAAGAAAGGAAGAAAAGAAAGCAAATCAAAAGTGAAATCATTAACAAAGGCCATGAATTAGTCTCCAAACTTGAGATAAGCACTCGTTAAAACAAGTTTGTAACCAACATCGTAATGAATAGAAATCTACTCAGAAAGAAACAAAAGTGATCCAAACGAAAAGAAATATTAACTCAAAAGAAAAGAAAAAAACAAAACAGAAACACATACCGAGGTTAAGTGACGTCGCTCTCAGTCAGTATCAGATGTAAGCTTAGTACCTCTTAAAAACAGGTATTCATCTACCTTAAATCTGCTCAGAAAAGTCATCCGTGCTAATAGGATCACATCTCTCCCTGCCTTTGGTCCATCTCAATTCCCTACTCATTGACTGGGGTTCATATTCAACAGGACTCTCCTGAAATACAACTTATTAAAAGACACTTTACACAGGGATAATAAGACAAAAACCTCCAATGCTTGTCATGCTTAAAACTGGTAACCTGGTAGGAGCTTGAGCAAAAGTCATAGATTAACATCAAAAAGACGGATATTCATAGTAACCGCAAGCAGACTGGTAATAAGTGCTTCACTTTGAAATGGACATGAGATGGTGAGTGGTACTTTAGGTGTGTGTGTGTCCACTGGGTGATCATTTAATGCATCTATTTCTACTTATGATGAGTATCCAGGACAGAGCACTTGTTTTTCCAAAATAACCAAAAATATTGGTCCTCACCTTCTTTACACCAAATCATCCACAAAAGTGTCAACTGTTTGCGAGGCTTTTCCACATTTCTTTTAGTGCACTGCTCAGAACCCTTCTTTACCAAGTCCCCTCTGTTATACATGCAACATATACGGACAGTAGTTTAGCTTTTTAGATAATTTTCAAAAAGTTATCTTGGGGGTATCATGGGATTTTACCCTCTCCATCCCCTCACTAAAAATTAAAACTACAGAGTGTCCTCAAGCATGAGTATAATGATGAAGAAGAAAAAAAAAAAAGATCAGCCTAAACACTCTTTTAGACAAGTACAAAGGTGCAGAAGAGTGAACATTTAACTCTGAACACACTAAAACCCAAACAGATGTGCTAGATTATAAAAACCCATACTTCTGCTCTAAAAGCCTGGCGCAGGTCATTTCCATCTCTCCTCTACACCCGATTGTCCGGCTCGCTCTACTTGTGGCCCTTGCTGGTCTTAAAGGACACTTGCAGCATCTTGTCTCCGAGCCGGTAGCCGTTGAGGCTGGCGATGGCCATGGCCGCCTCCTCGTAGTTGGGCATGGTGACGAAGCCGAAGCCCTTGCACTTGTTGGTGTTGAAGTCGCGGATCACCTTGACGTTGGTGACGGCGCCGAAGGGGCCAAACATCTGCCAGAGGATGCTCTCGTCTGCGTCCTGGCCCAGGTTGTAGACGAAGATGCACCAGCCGGAGGTGGAGTTCCCGGGAGCACTGACGCTTCCCACACTACTCATGTGATCAACGCCCATGGGGGAGAACCTGGAAATGAGATTGTGTACTTTAATCAATTAACACTGAAACTGAAGGGACCGTCTGTCACCACCACAGCTGTTTCTTCAATAATACAGTGGGTACGGAAAGTATTCAGACCCCTTTAAATGTTTCACTCTGTTTCATTGCAGCCATTTGCTAAAAATCAAAAAAGTTCATTTTATTTCTCATTAATGTACACTCAGTACCCCATCTTGACAGAAAAAAACAAATGTAGAAATTTTTGCAAATTTATTAAAAAAGAAAAACTGAAATATCACATGGTCATAAGTATTCAGACCCTTTGCTCAGTATTGAGTAGAAGCACCCTTTTGAGCTAGTACAGCCATGAGTCTTCTTGGGAATGATGCAACAAGTTTTTCACACTTGGATTTGGGGATCCTCTGCCATTCTTCCTTGCAGATCCTCTCCAGTTCCGTCAGGTTGGATGGTGAACGTTGGTGGACAGCCATTTTCAGGTCTCTCCAGAGATGCTCAATTGGGTTTAGGTCAGGGCTCTGGCTGGGCCAGTCAAGAATGGTCACAGAGTTGTTCCGAAGCCACTCCTTTGTTATTTTAGCTGTGTGCTTAGGGTCATTGTCTTGTTGGAAGGTGAACCTTCGGCCCAGTCTGGCGTCCAGAGGACTCTGGAAGAGGTTTTCTTCCAGGATATCTCTGTACTTGGCCGCATTCATCTTTCCTTCAATTGCAACCAGTCGTCCTGTCCCTGCAGCTGAAAAACACCCCCATAGCATGATGCTGCCACCACCATGTTTCACTGTTGGGATTGTATTGGGCAGGTGATGAGCAGTGCCTGGTTTTCTCCACACATACCGCTTAGAATTAACGCCAAAAAGTTCAATCTTGGTCTCATCAGACCAGAGAATCTTATTTCTCATAGTCTGGGAGTCCCTCATGTGTTTTTTGGCAAACTCTATGCGGGCTTTCATATGTCTTGCACTGAGGAGAGGCTTCCGTCGGGCCACTCTGCCATAAAGCCCCGACTGGTGGAGGGCTGCAGTGATAGTTGACTTTGTGGAACTTTCTCCCATCTCCCTACTGCATCTCTGGAGCTCAGCCACAGTGATCTTTGGGTTCTTCTTTACCTCTCTCACCAAGGCTCTTCTTCCACGATTGCTCAGTTTGGCTGGACGGCCAGGTCTGGTCGTCCCAAACTTCTTCCATTTAAGGATTATGGAGGCCACGGTGCTCTTAGGAACCTTGAGTGTTGCAGAAATTCTTTTGTAACCTTGGCCAGATCTGTGCCTTGCCACAATTCTGTCTCTGAGCTCCTTGGGCAGTTCCTTCGACCTCATGATTCTCATTTGCTCTGACATGCACTGTGAGCTGTAAGGTCTTATATAGACAGGTGTGTGCCTTTCCTAATCAAGTCCAATCAGTTTAATTAAACACAGCTGGACTCCAATGAAGGAGTAGAACCATCTCAAGGAGGATCAGAAGAAATGGACAGCATACGAGTTAAATATGAGTGTCACAGCAGTTATGTACCTGCTATATGAAACAAATGCTTATTTTTATTTTTTTTTAAACTTACTACTGGTTTGTAAAATGTCCAAAACAGCAAAAAGTCTCCCATCACAACTTCAAATGTCCATAACAGAAATATATTCAGTTCTCTCTCTCTGGAAATGTGTTATTTATACAATTTATCAACTTGTCATTTTAGCTCTTCTTCATTTCCTTCTGTGATATATATTAAAACTTTTTCAGCGAAAACCAAGCAGTGCGGTTTCTACTAGAGCCAGAAACACGTTATAGACACAAGCAGTGGTACATGGCAGCACTTTGATACATCGAACTGTTTCAAAGACTTGTTTCCAAGGTTGTTCTGCCTCTGATGTGCTTAGCCATCATGAGAAAAAAACAACCCAATGGCAAACCCAATGAACTAGTTCTGATCAGAAGCACTAATCCTGTGACTAATGATGTTGCTTGTTTGAAACTAGGTGTGGCTTAAAGTAAGACCAGGCTTCCTCTCACCTAAAGCGCTGTGCCTGGTGGTGTACGGGCCCTCCGAAGCGTCTGGACTGGTTGTGGTAGAGCTGAGAGATGATCTGTGTGTTCTTCGCCTGGTTCGGGTTGGCGGCGAATTTCACTGTGATTGGCTCAGCGGCACCGGGAGGTTTTTGGCCATTCAGGTTTTTGACAGCCTCCTCTGCCTCGGCCCGCTTGTCAAACCTGATGAAGGCCACGCCGCGGGACGCACCTGGATACGAGACAACAGCGGGTGAATGCCTGTTGTGATACAAGCAGCATAAACTATATGTTACTCAAGAGAATTTGTGTAAAATAAGGAAGCAATTTACCTGTTGTACCGGTGGCCTGGTCAACAAGTACGCGGGAGTTAATGATTTGTCCATAATGTGAAAACATGTCCTCCACATCCTTCTGGGTCATGGCCTTTGGCAGGCCGCTGATATACAGGTTGGCATCCTTTATTGTATCAGAGCTGGGCCGAGCGTATGAAACCTAGCAACAGGAAGCAACAATTGCCCGATTAAAACTCTACTGATGCACACGTACAAAACAAAGTAACAAAAAAACTATTAAAAGTACAACGAGTACTTCAATCTATTGAACTGTTGACATTTTAGCCATTTTGTTTAGATTTACAGTACACGGGCAATTATATGAGTTTTATAAGTTACAACTAATTCATCTGAAAAGTTTTGTCTATTTATTAAAACGTTGGACTTTAAAAGAAAAACTAAATAAAATGATCCGATTGGTTTTAGGCATTAAATCTTTGGTCTGTTCCAAAATGAGAAGCATGAAAGAACATTACAGCAACGAAAAAATGAAAGCAAACTGATCAAAAGGGCACTTTTTTTTGGTAATTAAATACATGGAACATGTTGAATTTGACAGAATGTGTCAAATAAAATAAGTCAAATGATAGTGAGACTCAACAGACATGTCAGATAGGGAAGTGAGTGAGCTGTTCCTCGGGCTGACATGTACTAGCTAGTTAGAGGACAGCACAGGAGCCACAGAAGAGTTATATGACATGACATCTTTGGTTTGAGAATTGTAGAACACCTTGTTGCACGTTACCTTGATAGTTTTGGACTGTAGCCTTAGTCCATTCAGTGTACTGATAGCTCTGTCTGCATCACTAGGGGTAAGATAGTTAACAAATCCGTACCCTAAACTGTGGCCTAGAGAAAAAAAAAGGAAAACAATAAAACAAAACAAAAAAACGTTGTATAGTTCAAAAAAATCTGCAAACAAATAAGTATTTAAAAACAAAAAACTAAATCTTAACATTGCATGCTAGTCTACACAAACAAATAGACTGTCTACACGACTGGAATAAATAAAACAAGTCTAATGGTGGTGAAAAAAACTGAGCAAACTACTACCCAACTCAAACAGGAAATCAATTTGGGATATCTCTCAAATAAAAATGACATTATAAAAATCACTGAGGAAAAAGGAGAAAAGAGGCCTTCAGTAGATATCCTTCCAATAAAGATCATTTGAAAATGAGTGAAAGGCCAAACTATCTTAAGTCATAAAGCTAAACCACCACTGATGTATTCAGAGGCTGTAACACAAACGTCCATCTGGTCTGTCACAGGTCTTATCGCTTCAGAGAGCAGCATACCTGCGACTTTGTCTCGAATCAGCTTGGCGGACTCCACCTCTCCGATGCTGCTGAAGAGGCTCCGCAGCTCGTCCTGCGTCATGCTCTGAGGCAGGTAGTTCACTATCAGGTTGGTCTTCGAGTCCTTGCCCTCGTCCCCTCCCATGAGGTCTTCATAACCGTTCGACATGTCGTACACCTCCTGTAGTTCGGCCAGGTGGGCCGGAAAACACAAAGTGGGATAAGTACACAGGGTGGGCACAACTAGAGCTAACACTATTTGCCTGTTGGTGGAATAAAACAAGCAATGAAATCTACATCTAATAAAATATCTTAAGGGACTAAATTTAGTTCCTGTGCAATAAAGTCCCTCCTCCTGGATCGGTACTTTCCAAAGCCTTTTCCACCTCTGTATCTCTTTCCCATTCATTCATTACATCCAACTCAAACATCAGTGTCACAACACAGTAAATACTAAAGTATCTCCACTGTCACGGTTCTTTAAATGCAGTGGAGACGCAAAGTTGCAAACAGTTAAGTTGCATAATTCCTGGTACTTTTGGTCAAAAAGGGCATAAGAATGTCTATGCAGTGTAATTACAGTTTTCAATGCAAAACAGAACTGGGGCTTAACAGCTTTAAAGGCCACATAATGGTAACTGATTATATTACTCAAACATGTGACTGGAGTCAAGCTGTAAATTGGTCTCAATGCAGTAGTATCCACTAAGCCAGCTTGAAATGTAATCAATGGAATTCCATGCAATAGAAAAGGACACACACAAGCTTTACATTTGCAAAGTAGGGAACTCGTTTTACCCCAAAATGACCTTAATCAAGTCAGTCTGAAGTCTAGTCTTATAACCGCTCTGAAGGGTCTGAAATTAGTTTCGTTAACAATGCCAAGTGCCCACAACAAGAGTGGAGCCCGAGTTCAGAATTCTTTACTTCCGCTATCTGTTTGGCAGAGCGTGTCATTGCGGACACATTTGCTGGTGGCTGTAACGGGATCGGTCCTGAAAGGGAAACGGTCTGAAGGAAGGCAACCTGACAGAGGTCCATTCATGCAAGAGAAGGGTTGTGATTGTGTATTCTGGTGGGTAAAATACTCTGCCTGAGAGAATGAATGAGAGTTCTGTATCAAACTGGTGAACATGGGCATAGCTGGTGGGAGCTGGCATGTGTGAGTGTTTTTGATTTCTCTTAGTGCTTTCAATTTACATTTCCTTCAACCATATTCTTTGCTACTGTATAACTGCATTCAATTTCAACCACCTAAAATACCCGATTGTACGGCTGACATTCAGTTGATATGGGCAGTGCTGTTTGAAACGGGAGCTGAGATTTCATACTCACTTTTAAGTACTTAATGTGTCCTCGACGAACTGCCATGAAGACACTTCACTGCTCCTGAGGCTGAAGACATCAGAACAACTCGTCAGTATGGCAGCGAGCAAACATTTGAAGATCATGACATTAAGAGGACATACACTTGACACAGCTGAGTGAAATACACAACATTGCCAGAAATTATGTAAAGAAGTTGGGTATATCTGTGGATACACTTCAAACATTAAATTTACAACGCTATCAGCAGATTGTATCAATTAGCGGAACAAAACAAAAAGTCCATCTCTCCACAGCCTTCAGGGCACATCCCACTGCAGATTCAGACCGAGCTATAGTATCTAATGCTATGAAGTATCGCTGTGTATATGCAACCACACTATATCATAGACAATACAGATTTAAATCATATGGTTAAAGTACTTGAGCCCCGATACAATGTTGAGTCCACATGTGCATTTATGTCAGTAAACATCTTATGATGGAGTATTGCAGAATTAGAAATACTTATGTTTATTATTGAAAATATGTCAAGTAGATAGTATTTGAATAAGTAAGAATTATGGCCAATAAGCAACCGTTGAATGTTATTTTCTGCATTTGCTTTGTTTACCCCATTGTGCCGGAAAAAGTACCGAACCGTGACCCTAGTTTCTGAGTATCCTGGCCTGAAATTGTGGTTTACCCTCTTGCTGCAGTTACGCGCCACATCTGTTGGTAACTGCTACTGCATTTCTTTGTAATAGATGAACTGTGTATCATGAAATTAGTCAGCATGTGAACAGCTAATGCTGGTACAATCTGCAGTATTGACTTTTCTTGGAATGTAGCTATAGTATGTATCATGCGCTTCATAAACAGAGCCACTTCCTCTCACACACATCTCCAGCAATGCCAAAAGCAGAGTATCCACCTGTTTACTTGCTGTGTACAGTTCTCTAAGGTTGTACCAAATTATGCTAATGTTGCCTAACAACAGTGTGATAATGGTTAACAAAGAAAGGGAACCTCCCAATGAAACAAAGCATTGACAAACAGGAGGAAAAAAAAAAAAAAAAAAAAAAAAAAAAAAAAAATATTTATATCAAAAATTGTTACCTTTTTAAGTAATCAGCACCAGTCCCCCTAGTGGGAAAGTGGCCTAGTGTACCATTATATTGTTAAATATCCATTTGAAAGAGGCGTGTCAGATTGGAGCTGTGGCACGAGGGTTGTAGGTCAAACTATGGACGGAATGTATTCCGAGTGAATAACTGCAGTGAAAACATCTTGGGTCTCACATCTTGGCCCTGCTGTGTCTGGATGAGCAACCTTAATGTTGCACTGAGGCAGCAGCTGAAGCTTCCAGAATACCGGCGGACATTAGTCAAGTAACGGTACTTAACGGTGGTGCACACGGGCAACGGTGCCGCTAGGTTAACGTCACATATTGCACAACAGTTGATGCAATTCTGTATTGTATTACCCGTCAAGGGCAAAGGCAATCTCACGAGTTGATCTCCAACCCGTGAAACGTGCAGAGGCCCGTTTAGCGTTGCTAGCATACGCGAGCTAGCCGGCTACAAGCTCGCTCCCTCCTCTAATGAAAAGGGTAAAGTGTCCTCCATGTCCAACCAGGTTCCGACAAAAACAGGGCTCATTATCACTAGTCGGCACTACGTTGCATACAGATGAAAACACCAATTGTGTCGCTTAATGGATACATTACGTGGCAGTGTCTTGCCAGTTAGCTAACGTAAAGCACCGTGGCCCTATTTTGGAGAACGTCGGATTAATACATCCATGTCCCCGCGCCTAAACCCCAACGGCCTGCTAACAGGCCACGGAGGCTAACATTAGCCACCGCTAAGCTAACCAACGGCTCCAAAGGCCCGCGAGAGAGAGAGCGGCATGACAGTCATTCGCATTTTAAACTAACCAGCACACATCGAAATATGCATCAACATTTTAAGCATTACCAGCTTTTGAGGGGTTGTCGTTGTCTCTGCTCCCTTCTGCTATTTTGTCCTTTCTGGGCGACGTTCACTTTCCTCCAAATCAGCCTCACGTAGTAAAGAAATCGAGGAAGAAGCTGCGTGACAAAGCCCACCACGCCCACTCGCGTCCAGCCACGCCTCTGCAGAATAGACAGCGTGTCCATCCTCCACAGTCAACATGCACTCCTTCAGTGGAGCTTAACGGCGTGTTGCTGTCATATATTCAGTTAATTTAGAAATAGAATATCAATCACTCCCTATGGAATATGCTATTAATTTTTATGAATACACTTTTATTGAAAAATTGCCCCTGGTTTGTTGGAATACACACCGTGCAAAAACAGACATATCATCGGAAATTGTTATATGTTACATTTCCTGCAACAAACTTCTGGTCTTCTTCACATTGTGTTGTTGGCCGACATTGAAAAAAGGCTTTCTGCAACATAAATACTGCCCATAAAATACTGATAGAGTTTATCATGATGCTCTCTTTGTTTTGTTTTGCTCTCTATAGGGAAAATCATCTGTCATCATCTGTGAATTAATGTTAATATATATATAAATGTCCTTGTTAGTTGTTATGAAAATGCTTAATGGGGATTTCTGTATTTTTCACATTCATCAATCAATCAATTAAACTTTATTTCAGACTCAGGGTCCATATAAGACAAATACATACAAATACGTACAAGAACAATAAAAGTACATAGCAGAGGGTGCAGGATACAGAACAAAGCGTGAAATTTGGTACATACAAGGTACAATAATTCAGATCATGAACTATGCAAAACAAGTGTAAGTTGTATGTAAAGTAAACAGCAAAGTGCAAGGAAATTAAGTTTAGTTTACTGTACCTTCCGAAGTGTGTCAATTTTAGACAATTATAAAATTACACATAGAGACAGTAAAAAGAAGTGCTCTGTATACAATAATAACACACCGATATTCAAGAAACAATGTTACCTTACTACATATCCAGACACAAACCATCAGATCACATATCATGATATGTTTAACAGAGCTATGGAGTGTATGAAAGATACAGGAAGGCAAAAAAAGGCCTGTATACCTTCAACCTGATGGCAACACATCATAGTCACCAAACAGAAGACGTGAAACATCACTCATAACTGATTATTTCCACTCAGCAGGGTCATACGACACGTTTAGTCAACAAATACATAGACTGAAAGGTGCAACAGTATATCTAAAGCCATAAAAAGCTTTGCGTAAACCATTGTAATCTTTTTGGTGTCAGAAATACCAACAACCACATTGCACAAACTATATTTCACCACTTTGATGTCACATGTTTTGTAGTGAACAGGAGTAAACCTGTATTATTATTCAGCAGGTGAAAGGTGTGCAGCTCAGCAATAATTATTCTAACAGCAATCCCAACAACAATTTTATGCACATTTCGACATTACAATATGACACGCTGTACTAGTTGTATCTTTTCAAAGTACAATGCTGTCCCATCTGTCACAGTGTCTTTACTTTTTGTCCAGTACTTGATAATCCGGATAGTCCCTCATCAGCTGTGCTACTGTCAGGAACAAAATGATCTGCATGACAAGAGGAAAAAAAGAGAAAATAGTACTCTGGTTAACAGCCAAATTAAACAATGACATACACACAACAGTCAGTGCAGTGTGGAATTAATCAAAATGTATACACAATTATGATTTGTGATGAAAAGCCCAGTGAAATGCAACAATTCTGGCCACCAGCAGTCCAAGAAGGGATTTTATGTCGAGGACAGTACTTCCCAAACTCTGTTCATATGGAGTACCCAACAAACGAAGAGCATGACAATGCCTATGATGTTTAGAATGTGCAGATGTTTTGTTGGAAACAACTTCATGCTGAATTCGTACAGCACTAATCAATATTTGTATTTTTACCAATGACTCAAATAGCTATGCGTTATGGGAAAGAAGTCACTTGTGAAGAAATAATTGCCACATTCATGAATAATGAATATAATCATTAGTTGCAGCCATAGTTTTCTATATACTGGGTGTGTCAATAGGCTACTGTTGCTACTTTATTCGGTAATTACAAAGGTGCACTTAAATCGCTTTGACCCCCCCCCCGTCTAGACTGTAAGTGTGTCAGAAGTGTTTTCTCACTCGCACGTTTCACACAACACACTGTCATTGTGAGCTAAAATGTTACGAAGTCCTTCGCACCTCCACCAGAAAAACCACTGGGGAGCCCCAGATGATAAAACTCAGCACAAACCGGAAGCTCATCGCCAGCTTCACCTGGCAGCCCTGAAAGAGAAAAACAGCAAAAACAGAGGGGTCCAATCAGACGTTCATGCTTTTTCTTATGAGTGTTGATTTTATCTGGATGCACATGTCTACCTGTGGGTAAAGCTGCCACGGTTGGTCCACAGCCCCATTGCAGGAGGGGAATGTAGAGTTGCAGCAGCTGTGAGGAACACAGGGTTCTCCTGTTTGGTTGAACCACGAGGTTTTTAGCCAGTCCCTGTAGTCATGGACCCCACAACACTGCAACTAACGGGAATCAAAAGACAAAAATGTAATTCTGAAAATAGATCATTGGTTGATCAGGGGTTATTGTAACGGCACAGTTTTTGAATAGATGATTTTGTGGAGAAGAGGAGGACCAAATGAGAGTCAAATATCACAGTAAACAAGACAAATACCTAAGGGTCTGCCCAAATGTACTCTTCTGTAAGCTGAAATATCCCTCTTAATGGAAAAACAAAAACTCAGCATCTAGTTGCCATTAGACAAAGTGTGCATCTACAGTTCTTGCTGCTTCTATTCATGTTTTGGATATGGTGTAGCCTGGTATTCAGGTACATGCTGCTGCTTTGGATACTTTTCATAGTAGACTTGCTACATCATTTTGTACACCAGATATGAACACGTTTGCAGTATTTGGATGCTTCTACGACAGTTATGGCTGAACACACACCTCTTCTTGTGTAGCATCCACAGCTCGAGAGTTTGGGTCCTCTCTGCTGCCTGTGTAATTCTGAAACACTCCACTGAGGGGAGCTATCTCTGAATCCAGCTAAACAAAAAGACAGTGGACATGAAGAATGTAAACGTGCAATTATTCCAGTCTGCAGTGTCGTGAAAGCACTTGATTTTTTTGTGTAACTTTTATACCTTTGTAGAGTGAAAGTAAGCCAACGCTGAAGCCGTACATTCCAGACAAAGGACCATAACCAGCAGATAAACAAACTGGAGAAGAAAACACTTTATTATGAACAGTCCAAACAGTGATGCACGCACAGATTCCCACACTCACACATATGCCCAAACTTACCAGTCCCTGCAGAAAGGTGGAATCCCTGAGGCTCAGCCAGGAGCCCAGGAACCCGCTGGCCATTAAAAACGCAGCGCTGGTGAGAGCGAGGATAGCTGGTAGGGTGATGTAGCTGTGAGAGAAAAATAAGCTGTTCTCTCTCAAGTTCTTCAGCAGGTAGAATCCACTCAGGCCCACCACCAACCCCACCACCTGGTAAATAAAAAGAATGAATTCAGACAGAATATTTCGAGAGGGCTTTGTGAGACATCAACAACATAAGCTCTCAAGGACCACCATCATCCCCCCATTTGACGTAGCTGCATTCTTTTTATGAGGGATAAGGGAATAATTGGACCATTGGGTAAATATGCTTTTTTTTTCGAGTTGGGAGTGCATGAGATGATCAATACCACACTCTTACTGGCAGCGCTTGGGGAACTCGTGTCTACAGAGCTGTTGCTCTGTACATGATTTAAAAATGAGGATACAATTAATTCACGAGAGAGCTGGTTCCTGTTACTGCACTCAAGCTGTGTATGCTCTGTTATTTTTTGTAATAATGTTATGAGCTTTATCCAAAAATCCTAATCACCACTTAACTATTACATTATTATAATAGAGAATCAAATAATATAGATATTATAAAAAAATAAAAATAGATAAACATAGCCCAATAGAGTAAAAATACAATACAGTTATGAAATGAAGTAACAAAAAGTAAAAACAAAAAGTAAAAATAATGTTTACATTTTAATTTATTATTATTTTGAATTGCCAATGGCAAAAGTAACTAGGCATTTTGAATTGCTTAAAAATGCTGTTGGGTTATATAAATCGGATATTTTTTTAAATGTGCAGGTTTTCTGGTTCTTGTTTCAAATAAATGTCCAAAATGTTTCTATTGGTTGCTTTATTTTTTTGGAAGTAGAGCATTTTACCATTGTGCCAACCAACTCCATAATATGTGCCGATCCTCTAATGGGTCTGGCATAAATAAACAACATGACTTTAATTACAAATAACATAATTTTAGAAAACATTGATGTATTAAAACATATTATTATAGCTTAGGCCTTAACCTTTCATTTGCTGCAGTTTAGAATATTCTAACATAAATTATGTCAGAGAAATACGGCAGAGTGAAAAGTGTGTTTTACCAACTCCTCTACTTCTACTTAGTTCTTGTGTCTTTACAAAAAGACACGTGCACACACGCACTCTTATGTCATGTGACATCTGACATGTGAGACAATCAAATAGCCTACATGTAGGCTACAGTAGATTATAGGTCAATGCATTAGGCTACACACACTTCTGTCTTTTGTTTTTATATGATAATAAACACATAAGACAAATTAATGGTAACTTATCAACAAATATGTATAGATAATATAATTATTAGTGGCAGTATACAAAAACAATATAAAGCCTTACATACCCACAAAAGTTGACACGTAAACTGAAGGATTGTTTTGAACGTTTTTCTTCTCTGATCGCTCATTTTCAGACTTTAAAAGCCGCGAGGAGCGAGCGCACAATAATCGGCGCAAACTGCAGATACGCTATCATAAAGGTGGCGCAACCATAACTGAACCGTGACGCCTTTAAGTAACGAATACGAGATCTGTGTGATGAAGCCGTGGAGGGTTTAGAGGCACGTGATTTTGTTATAGCGCTGTAGACAATATCCTTTCTGTCCAAAGATCAACTTCCCCAAAGAACGCGGAAACATCGCTGACGTTTGAGGTGGCAATGCAACGCAGCAAACTTACAGTGAATGATAAGAGGTGAGATCTGCACTGTGCTTCAGCACTATGTCACGCTGGAGATGAAGAGTACACAAGACCTGACATCTATGTGATGTGCAGCAATCACCTGGTGGGTGATCTGAAGTGATACGGTAATGAGACTTTTGATGCAATCATCTGATCAACTCAACACTGCCATCTTGTGAATTGAAGCAAAAATAACTACAAACAAAGAGTGGCCTATTTACTTTGAATTGAGCCAAACGAGGAGGGGTACAATACCATGATGTCAAACCACTCCAATATAAGTCCTGCATTCAAAAACTTACCAAAGCAAACGTGTACAGAGCTGTACAGCAAATGTGAAAACTACAATATTTCACAATAAAATGCAGTGGAGTAGAAGTTTAAGTGCAAGTGGAAATGCTCAAGTTAAGTGGATCAAATGTGTGCTTCCGTGCAGCATGTGAGTAAACAGGCCCTACAAATACTCTATTGCTAGTAATGTTTTGAACAATATTGAGAATGATCGTGTTTATTGTCTTTATTTATAGTTTTTAATCAGATGCTGTCCTTGAGGAGATTTAAAACACAATGAATCTCTAGCATGATGTGTTTTAATGCCTATTACATTGTAAAACTCTAAAAGGGTGTGTTATTATATATTGTATGTTGTGTATAGTTGTTATAGGATTAATGTGTTTTAGTGAGTGCTTGGTGAGGTTACTGTCAGCTCTGTGCTCAGTGGTCT
>NW_022280037.1:9024300-9029428 GCF_004355925.1 Anarrhichthys ocellatus
AATACATTTAAGAAGGCAAACACACAGCTGTCCTTGTGAAACTGAAAAAGCAGAGGTGAGGTGTCACAACAGTTCATCACGTCTTGAAACTTTTCTATTTTGTCTCTCTTGTCTGCAAACTTTTTACCTTTTTTTCACCAGTTTTTTTAATGTTCCATGTCTCACTAACATGTGTACGCTCCCATTTCTGGCAAATGGATCCGTGTTGAACACAGCATCACCTGACACTGATTCATTCACTGCATAAAGAAACAACGTGCTGTTTCACAACAGAGAGGAAATCTTTCCTCAAAGACAAAGCTAACGTGTCTGTTGAGGTCTACTCTCTGAGTCTTGATGTTAGTTTAATGAAAGTCAATATTGTACACATCAGAAACACATCTGCCATTTCTTCTGCATTTCATTATATAACCTGTTTGCTTATAAATGTGCAACACAGTAGGTTATGTCACAAAGTGTACTTTAGCTTTTGTTTTAAAAGAGGACCGAATGTCTTCTGCATTCATTTCATTTCTGTAATTGAACATCTGGAGCTGTAAAGGGGAACAAAACCTGAATGTCAGGGACATGAAAATCAGAGTTTCACTTTCCTTTTGACTGGGGGTGAATTTCAGGAAGTGTCTGTATGGCTGTGCTTTGGGTGACTGTGCTAATGTTCAGGCGAGCAGTGGTGCAAATCAGAATCTCCTGCAACAGGTCACAGCTGCACCACAGCAATCTGTACGCGGTCTCATTTGAGGGAGGTTTTTGTACGACTCTGTATCACTGTGTGCGCAGTCCCACATATGCTCCCATACAGTAGTAATCTCCTGCATCCTCAGCCTGGACTCCACTGATAGTCAGAGTGAAGTCTGGTTCAGATCCACTGCTGCTGAAACGACTGGGTGCACCAGATTGACGGCTACTTATTTTGTAAAACAGCAGTTTGGGAGGCTGTCCAGGTTTCTGCAGGTACCAACTGAGATCATCGTCGACGCCTGCACTTGCTGTACAGCTCAGAGAAACCCTCTCTCCCACTCTAGCAGACTTTGATGCAGGAGACTGAGTCACAGACGGATTGGCCGTCGATCCTACAAGAAAATAAGACATTTCCATTGTGTTTAATATATTATATAAAGAACAGTTCAAACTTACAACCCTTACTTACTCTGTTTAGGTAAAGGTTGGTTCGTGCAGTAGCTATAGAGTCAAATAAATCAGATCAGTTTCTCACCCTGATTGTAGACTGCCAGCATCAGCAGGGAAACCAGTAACATCTTCATTATGGATATGTTTGTGTGAGTGTGATAGATTAAAACAATGTTACCAGGCACAAGACATGGCGCCTTAAAAACGGCTGATGCGCAGTGAAGCACAGCAGATATTCAAATTATAATGAATGTGGGTGAACACTCACGCCTGAGTGCCATCTGTGCGTTTCTGCTACAGAAAGATGAATACCGCCCTCTTGGGTCAAAATAGGAGAATGTAAACTAATTTGAATCGTTCATATCACGGATGGATCCTGAGCTTATGAGCCCCTAAACACAGACATGTAAAAGACCCCCCATCCCTCTATTCTAGGAGAAAGACCCTCACACTCCATGTAGTATGACTTTGTGGGTTTCCTTTTCTCTGCGTTTTGGTTGTTATGCATCTCTTCGTAGTCTCTTTCAGTGATCTAGACACAAGTCTTAGGTCCACCTTTAATAATAATTTACATACTGTATGGATGATATTCAACGCCAGAAGTTGTTGGTTTCATGATTAACAACACAATCATGTTTAAACTCTTCAATCACTCATATTAAACGTATAACTGGAATGTGTTTTCAGGTCAAAGGCCACATAAGTGTTTTCCAGCCTGTTAATAGTATTTGCAAGTACTCCGTATGCGTGTCAACCTGTTGAGTACCATTCGAGCGGGTTTTACATCATCGTGCATCTGTTTAAGGCAGTAAATGTTTTTTAAATGCTTTCCAGGGATTGTCTAAACTGGAACATCTCATCTCAACCCCATCTCATTTAGTACTCAAAGTTAAAACATCACTTCCAAACACTGCTTGACTCAGGTGTGGCTCGATTGTCTCAGGCTTATCAACGCATTTTATGGTTTGGAGTCCATAATTACACAGTTTCAGTGAACCGAGGATGAATTGGTACACAAAGAAAATGTCTTCTGTTGTGTTAGTTACAAATATGAAACAATGATAAACATACTTTTTAAAAGCTGTTAAAATAAAAAAAAAATAAAATACAGGACATCACCAACACATGATATACAAAAAGAATTCAAAGTCTTCCTCCAGTTCCAACGCATTCAAACAAACATTTTCATACAGTTTTTGTGTCGAACTCGCACCAACACACCAACAGTAAGGCATCTATTGTAAAAGGGACAGCTAAAGACAGAACATCTAGAAGAAACATGGTGAGTGTTCAGACGGCTTTGCATAGTGTGCAGAAGAGTCTGCACAGAGAGTTTGACAGCAGAGGTGTGTGAAGTCTGAGTCAAGTCCATTGACGATAGTGTATTTTGGTGCCTGGTAACAGCTGAATAATTGAACGTTTCATGTACAAAAACTTGAATCCCATTCCAGTGACGTACAGGGTAAACAAGGACATACTGGTATGGCTTTTCCGCTGCGTTGTCCCGATGGTGTGGGCTACAGTACAGCACAGTATTGGTACACTCTATAGTTTTCCACGCCACTTTCAAAGCTATTGGACCCGGTCAGGAAGCACATGTGTAGCCATAAAAACAGCAACAGTGGTAACAAGTTGCAACGGTTCCAGTCTCTCCACACACCAAAATTCTTGGGATATTGTGAGATATCTCAAGTGATAAAACTTATATCCGATAGAAAAAATGTAATGTACTATAAAAAAAATATTTGCTATAATAATAATAATAATAATAATAATAATAATAATAATAATAATAATAATATGTCTCATAGCTGAGAGAAGCTCCTAACTGGCCGAAGAAAAGGCTCAAAATAAGAGCAACTTCTTCTCAAACTACGCCAAAGAGTAATTCACAGAGCAAATTGGCATTAAAAGTTACCTCTGAAGTCATTACCTGCTGCAGCTAATGCACAACGTCTTTTATATTGAAGCATATTTTGATGACAGCTCACCAACAAATTCAAACAATCCAGTAACAGCAGAGATGATGGTTTGCATAACTCGCAAACCAGTTTGCAGCCCTGAAGAAGTTGGACTAGCATTGGCATTCCTCATACCGAAATGCCTCCAAAGGACTGATTAGATGTTTTTGTGAATATGGCACTTGATGTGTGAATAATCTTGAACCTTTGCAACAGTGAAACCACATTCCTAATATGCATACTGTAGTAAGTAACCAGTGTCAACATCAACAACAACACACACACACACATGCTCTGGCTGCAACAAATAGAAAAAACACCTTATGGCTGTGATATGCGGCTTTAGAACAAGGCACAAAAAAAGGGAAGGAGAAATCTGGCACCAGTACAGAAACACCGCAGAGGAGTTTTGTGAACCTCTGGGGCAAAAAAAAAAAACAAAAAAAAAAAAACTAGCAGGTTGCTGATGGTCATCAAACGCAGGAGAAGATAACGGCTGGTTTGGCTGTCGTTGGCATCCGCTCTTATAGTCCTGAGAGACTGGGATTTAGCGATTGCTCCTCATGGCCTCCTTGGCTGCCAGGATGAGCGGGGTGAGGCTGGACAGAGGCTTGGCCAGCTTCAGGAATGGGTGCTACAGACAGACGGGCAAAGGAGGGAACGCATGGAATAAAATGTGCCGAGGAAGGAATTTCATTTTTCTGGATTAACTCACATCAGTGACCTACGTACAGTACAAGACAATTAACTTGAGTCTTTTTACAGGCACACATGCTAAACAAGTTCCAGCTTCATAGTTGTGAAGACTTGCTGCTTTGCGATATCTTACAATTTTCTGACATTTCTTAGACAATATCAAACAATTTAACGACAAACAAATCGGCAGATTAATTGCTATTGACAATATTTTCATCTGCAGCCCTGACGTGCGTTATATTTCTGAGAGGGATGTATTGATATAGCGAGTGTGTCGGTCTCCTCTCTTACCTGCAGCAGTTCTCTGCCTGATCCTCGTTTCTCCACATCCATCTCCAGACAGCGGGACAGGAAAGATCTGAAGACAGGAGACAGCTTCTCTGGACTCTGCAGCTCAGGAGTCCCATTGGTGGCGATTAAATACAATGCCTAAGACGAGCATAGTGTCATGGGAAGAAAAGGCAGTGGGTTACAATCTTTAAGTAATCTAATAGGAATTGAATAGCAACCTGTCCATTGTTTCTCTCGGCAGACACTCACCCTGAGAGGGTTCTCGTTGAGGTATGGAGGCTCTCCCTCCACCATCTCTATGGCCATGATCCCCAGAGACCAAATGTCCACTTTGGGGCCGTAGGCTTTCCTGGTCACCACCTCTGGAGCCATCCAGTACGGGGTTCCCACCATGGTGCTACGTTTGCTCTGCTCTGGAGTGATCTGGGCACAGAAGCCGAAGTCAGCTGCAAAGAGAGAGAGAAAAACAATAATTAGATATCCAATCAGATATGTGCAATATGTGTCTGTGGATCTGTGCATGTTTGCACGGTCTCTCCCTCTTACTGAGTTTGACTGATCCGTCCATCCCCAGCAATACGTTGTCACTCTTGATGTCTCTGTGGATGACCTGGTTGGCGTGAAGAAACTCCAGAGCCTGGAGGACCTGGATGCAGAGAGGGAGTAGGGTTAGGATCCCCCAAAAGCAAGTCCACGTGTGACGCGATACTTATTCCTTCCCATCCTTTCACACTATTCCACTGACCTACAGGTGGCAGTAATGCACAAAAAAACCCCACAGTAATATGCCGGCAAAGGCCGGGAAGACAAAGAGGACTGCAAGATAGTAAACATGGATGTAATCAGGTTCCAACACTTTGACAGGTTTTGTAGAGAATCATACCTCTCTGCAGACGGCTGCGATCTGAGCCTCGTCCATGCACGTCTCCGTCACAACATCAGTGAGGGAGCCACCAGCCAGGTACTCCATCACCACGAAAAGCTCGTCTCCTACGAGGAAACTAAACACACACACACACACACACACACACACACACACACACACACACACA
>NW_022280037.1:9029438-9034206 GCF_004355925.1 Anarrhichthys ocellatus
ACACACACACACACACACACACACACACACACACACACACACACACAGTGAGTCACATCAACAAAGCAGTCAGCTAGGTGCTGTGGATGTGTACCGTACGTTTGTCTGTGTTCGGTCAGCGTTACCTATCTACGAAGTTGACAATGTTGGGGTTCTTCATCTCCTTCATGACCAGGATCTCATTGATAATCAGCTCCTTCTTCGGCTGCTTCTGCAAGTTGATCTGTTTGATGGCCACCTGCAGAACACGACATCCTGTAAAAGCGGAACCACCGATACAAGCAAGCCATGTGGCTACTTACGAGGTACAGCTAATACTTTTTAACTTCCTGAAATCTGGACTGTCAATGTTGGAAGATGTCAAGTTGCCAAGAGAAAACAGATTAGGCTAGAAATGAGGTTTTTAGTCTGTGTTTTGAATGGAGGTATTCTTGCAAGGTAAAGATAACTCTCCTCTTATAAGTTTCCAAGGAGAAAATATCTTTATTGAAATGGCTGACCTTAGAATGCTGCGATTACAGGAATAAGCACTTTAACTTACAGCGATTTCTTCCAGTTACTTTCTATTGCTAAAAAGTACTCCTTCACTATTCTCCCACTGATGTTTGGGCTTTTTACAGTCCAGCCTCAACATTAAAGGAGACATATTGTGCTCATGTCCAGGTTCATGGCTCTAATGATTTTCTTAGTGGCAGATACAAAGGGGGAAGTAGTCTTACCTCCTGTCCTGTGGCGACATCTATGGCTGTATAAACTGTGCCAGACGCCCTGAAAGTGACAAAGCGTAAGAGGTGAAATAACCGTCAACAATCTCCTCCTTTTGGTCAGTTTGGACCGGCAACCCACTAAACAGCCTCCGTCAAATTCCTGCCGATCTTCAATGTTCACACCATCCTGGATTCGGACTCACCCCTGGCCGATCTTCTCATAGCGAGTGTATTTCTTCTTGGGATCTCCAATGCTGACAATAGTTCCTAGGAGCCATAACAAAAACAAAATAATAATTAGCTTGGCCAGCTCTACTGGAGCCAAAAATAGTACGTGGCTACACCTTCGATGAGTCATTCCCAGCACGAATCTGCACGTGTGTTTTACATACTGAGCTTCTCCATGATCTCCTCGTCAGTCATCTTGCCTCCTCCCTTCTTCTTCTGTCTGTCAGCTGCCTTGGAGGCGCCGTCTACCTCTAGAGCTGGGAGCGGGTCTATCACCGACCTCGTGTACACCTGAGAGAAACATTTCAGCAACACCTCGGGTGATCTTGACCTTCTTAGTTTTAGCTGCTTGCTTTCAGTTTCCCAAGTGTCGTTCAAAATGCTACTTTCCTGTAGTTCAAAGTTTTTAAAAAAAACAATAACATCATCATTTTTTTGACTTACTGATTTTGTGTGTTCTGGCCGCGGTGCCACCACTGGAGGGGGTGTGTCGTCATCATCATCGTCTCCATCTTTGCCACCTGATGGGGAGGTCGCTGTGCCCTGCTTGCCTGGCTGCAACACCAAAAAAAAGTAGATTAAAATCGAGTGACATTCAGACATATATTATGAATGTACTCAATGTCATGTAACGGAAGTTATGAACGGAACTCCTCACCGACTGCGAGTCTTTATCTGAAAGAGAGAAAGTGTACGGACGGACGAGTTAGTCTGCGCAGTTACAACATTTGGACTTTTATTTATATGCTGAGCAAAAAAGAAAACTGACCTGAGGCGGAAAAACTGAGGTATTTCTGTTTTCCACTGGTGGAGTCGTAGAACTTGAGGATGTCGAGAACAGTTTGAGGATTCTGTTTCTGTTCTGATTTACTGATGTTGGAGGTTTGAAGGAGACGGGCCCACTGCTCCGGCATGCCCTGGACAGACACACACACACACACACACACACACACACATTGTCAAATGCGTACAGAGATCGACCCATAAAACAACGAGATTACTATAGTCCAAATAAAGGTCACAAATACAAACAAGCACATCGCACAGTATTTATGTTAAGATACTTACAGTGAACTCTCCAGTGACTGAGTCAAATCCCACATGGATGGTGTGTTCAAAGTCGGAGGGGGAGGAGATCTCAGGTCTGTCCTTGTCCCGGTCCTTCTTCCTGCCTCCTGCAGGTCAAGGGTCAACGTGTTGGTCATCTACTGCAGCGTGTGTGATTTTGTTTTTTTACTGTAGGTGTCCACATCTCTCACCTTTCTCAGAGGCAAACATGGAGATGATCTTGTTTCTAGACTTCCTCTCCTCAGGCACAGACGGCAGCGGCCGAGAGCTGTGATTGGCCGACTGGGGGTCCTTGGCTCCTCCTCCTTGGCTGCTCATCCTGACAGGGGGGGCGGGGGGCTTGTCCTCACACACTCCGCTGTCACACATCTACACACACGTACACCTGCACAGGCGGGATGAGGCGACACAAATGACGATGCATAGAAGAAACACAGTAAGTCTGTCGCACGCTCAATCACCGCTTCACTACTTCCCGTTTTTATATTTCACAATGCTAGTCAAAGCTAAACACGTTAGCCCAAAGTGCTTCTGACAAATGGTTGCAAATCGAGCACAGCTTAGCCTACATTACACAGACAAATAAACTTTGAACAAACTAAACAAAAAGTTAAGAAATACTCACACAGACCTAACTAATCCATCCATGCCACAATGTGTGGGTCAGTGGCGAGTGTAGGAGCGAAGGGAACAGAGAGTGTGAACAGGAAGCGAGGCTGAATGGGCAAAGTGACGTGTTGAGTCTCGCTCGCGGTAACGCATGAATGAGGAAGGAAAAGAGGCAGAGAGAGAGAGAGAGAGAGGGACAGAGAGAGAGAGACAGAGGCAGAGAGAGAGAGAGGCAGAGAGAAAGAGAGAGAGAGAGAGAGAGGCAGAGAGAGAGAAAGGCAGAGGCAGAGAGAGAGGCAGAGAGAGAGAGAGAGAGAGAGAGAGGCAGAGAGAGGCAGAGAGAGAGGCAGAGAGAGAGAGAGGGGGGGAGACAGAGAGAGAGAAAGGCAGAGGCAGAGAGAGAGAGAGAGAGAGAGAGAGAGAGAGAGAGAGAGAGAGAGAGAGACTGAGAGAGAAAGGCAGACGCAGAGAGAGAGGCGTATGACAACTGGAGTTAAAGGGAGAGGAGTGAAGAACAGAAACATGATGTGTAGAGTATTGAGTATTTCCATCTCATGATACTTTATACTTCCACTCCACTACATATGCAATACAATGCACTGTTATGTATTAAACCAGTGGTTTCCTAATCTTTTTGGCTCGTTTTTGTCGTATTAAGTTGGAAGAACTTTTACTTATATTGGTTCTTGATAGGAGTACTTCTTCCACCACTGACACGCTGAGTGTTATCCATTACCCTAATATGGCGACACACACATGCACATGCACACACAGCGACTAACGCAACTCTTCCAGTCTTGCAGAGCAAGCAGTTTGATCGACTCCGAGCTGCAGTCTGCATTCTTGGTGACATCACAGACAGGAAACAGGAAGCAAACAAAAAAAAAAAGGTTTCCTCACTTCCCGTGTCTGACCTCCAATGACACACCACATAATATCAAACCCCGGATAACAGATGTGGCTCAGGCACAGAAGGTATGCCTATGACCCCTTCTTTACACACAAAGCCTCCGACACCAAACAACACAAAATAAAGCAGGAGAACAGAGAATGTTGAGCCCACAACTCAAAGAGACCGTCTCGGTATCCCGGACCGGACTTTCGCACTAGTAAGGCGGACTGTGTTCCTCAAAGACAGAGCGCAGGACTCCAGTGGGACAAGGGGAGGTGGACTCTTATGTTTGCAACAGTCATGCCTGGTGCTCACAGTTAGTGGACGATGTTTCTCTGGCATAGCATGTTTAATGTTCAGAATTCCTTTTTGTCTTGTTTTTCTCGTAGCATTAAGGGACTACAACTACATTTCGTTGTGCAACCCTGTGTTGTACAACGATAATTAATGAACCTTGAACCCGTGAAGATATCTTGATACAGATTCCTTTCCTGAATACATTAACCAACACGCGCACACACACACACACACCCCCACACACCCACACACACACACAAACACGAGGCCTTTACGGTCATATAAAAAGACATTTCACACAAGCTGAGAGAGTCCTCAGGCCACAAACTGAAGACACAAAAGGCTAAATTATGACCCTCCCTGTTTCCCACACCGTCGATCATGTAATCTGATCACAAACATTGTAAAAACACAACCTAATGAGCGAGTCCACACACAGAACATGAGACACTACTCTCGCTCTCCTATGCCCACAAAACACCTTTTCAACACCCTCGCCTCTTTCATATCAGCTCTTCACAAGTACTCACCTGTTTGTGGCCTCTTCTGCGTCTTACAGAAGACCATGTAAACAATAAAAACTGTATAGTATTCCCAGCGAGTGTATGCACCGCTTTCTCCGGTGCTCCTCTATCTCCTTCGCTCTCTCACCGTCTCCTAACCCCTCTGTCTCTCATCTGAGGGCGAGTCTTAGCAGGCTGCCTCATTCCTCGGCGATCTTGGATGGGACGAGTGTATTCTTGTTCCGACAGGATAAAATTAGACCCGGTCCAGCCTTAATGTGTATTTTCAAAAGTCAGTGAGTGTGACTGTGTGTGTGGGACTGAATGTTGGGTGCTGGCTAGCCAGGCTGAGACACGTTGTCTCTCAGTAGGAATTCCATAGCTGCAGGAGGTTGGGCGTGTTCTACTGTCCAACTGACACACACACACACACACACACACACACACACACACACACACACACA
>NW_022280037.1:9034216-9052415 GCF_004355925.1 Anarrhichthys ocellatus
CACACACACACACACACACACACACACACACACACACACACACACACTCGGCTCCTCCTCATTCCCTGCCCTAAAACACACACACTCCTCTTGCCAACAGGGGCTCCATTGTGAGCCCTTGAACATCTTTTATGTAGCTCTGAGCTTTGAGGGGAGCAGGCAGGTGCACACATCAGCACTGCAGGCTACACGCTTGTGTGTTTGTATAACTGCACACACCCTAACAGCACAGCACTTATATGATTAATGGATTAATCAGCTAGCTTCTCAACAAAGACTTCATAATTTAATCATCTGAAGGAACAAGTTTGACATTTGGGGAAATAGGCCTATGCTTTCTCAGTTATGTGAGATGGTTGATACCGCTCTCATGTCTGTGTGGTAAATGTGTAGCTGGAGTTAGTAGCCGAAAGCTTAGCTCAACCCAAAAATATGGCAAAAAGAAGTACAAAGAAAAAACAATTCTGCTTTTTTACAAGAGTTAGGAGCCAAACTATTTCTTGGCCAGGACCAGTTATGGAGACACGGGGAAGTCATGGAATGGTATGGCCATTTTCAACTGCAGGCTGCACCGTTCCTTCACATTCCTGTCTCTGTGCTTTTATTTTTTTATTCTAATTCATTCCCTCAACCTCTGCGTGCTCGCTTAGCACCCAGACGGCGTTTCATTGCATCTCTCATCTGTTCTCAGGAGCTCTCTTTTCATCATCTCAGTGCTTCAGTGGCAGTCACAGCCCTCTGTTCTTTATGATTTCTATTCCTCATTCTGTGCTCTCTCTCTCTCTCTCTCTCTCTCTCATGATACACCACTACACTTTCTATTCCCTGTGGCTGGCCACCATCAAGGGAAGCCCACTTCCTCATCCTGGAACTCCCCGAGCACCAGAGAGTCACAGGATTGGGCCGACCAACCAAAACGCAGCCACTGAGCTGTTTACAGGAAGTGAACAGCAGGCCTTTTGTATTCAGCTTCTATAAAAGGAAATTCTGCCGAGGACTTCCTGGAAGGAGTGATGAAGTCGACACACAGACACACAGACACACAGACACACACACACACACACACACACCTCTCTAACCCCTTTCATTCACTCACACAGAAGCACACAGACAGACACAAAAACACACACATTTGTACTGTATATGTGCACACTGACTCCCTCTACAGTCAGCTCACTGATTATGGGTCTGGCAGTGAATGAAGCGTAAACACACTGCCCAGCTGCACACCCGCTCTTGAACACCTTATCCTGTTATTCAAACAGCTGCCTCACCCCTGTGTCAACATTCTGATGACTCAAATCAACCAACCTGGCAACCTGATTTCCCGGGACGCTGTCAGAACTCGGTTGAGACAGTCTGGACCGGGTACAAAAGCCAGCTTCAGGACTCACAGTCAGAAGCCTGTTAGCTTTAGGGTCTAGTGCATGAATGGCTGGTTCAGTATAGCTGCCGGGTTCGCAGGTTTATACGCTGATGTGCAGTATTTTCAGACAAGGCCATAGCTAAGATTTCTCCCAAATGAAGTTCTGAAAGCTGTTAAAATCCTTCTACACACTGCCAGGAATACACATTTGTGTCCTCAGTGGTAGTTTGCAGGTATGCAAGAAGTGATCATCTCCAAACCCTGAAATGCTGAAGAATATTTGAAAAGTGTGTACTGTAGCCTTACAGACATGATACTGTATGTTTGTTGTACATGTTTGTACAGAAGTCTTCTGCCTTATTCAATAACATTGAATCAAACCAGCTTTTGAACTGTTAGATATACACAGGCCCATTTCAGTAAAGTAGGCCTTTGTATTAATATCACATCTTATTACACTACTATAGTGTCCCTGTAAACTGCCATCGCTTTGATTTACATTTAAACGAAAGCAAGCCATGAATCCCATTGGCACGAGGATATAGATCTCGTGACTGCTTTACTTTATTTTATCCCCTTTAAGGGACTAGAAAAGTGTCTCCTCAACAGTTATGGAAGAAGCAGCCACACTCAGTCTGATCGCTCCCTGTGCCAAAATACAGTTAATAGCATCCAAACTATTACCAAATACAACTCGTATGTAAGACGGATTCGCTGACTTGTGTTGAATGAGCAAATGTAAACTCACCGGTTGCTGTCAACCGCAAAAAGAACAGACCGCACTCTCCGGCCAAACACCCAAAAACTCCGCCCCGTCACCGATGATTTTCACTCCGTTTGAGGCCCAGATTTTCGCTGAGATATCACAAACTTCCCTGAAGGTGTGAACAAAAACAATATCTTTAATCTCACTCACTTAATTCCCGTCTTTCTCCCCGAGTACTCTCGGACTGGCTCCTTGTTTGGCCCGGGGAGGAACTTGGAAAGGAAGCGGAACGTCGTAGAAACAAACATGAGGAATCTGGACCTCGCGGCCACCGTAGCGCTCATAGGGCGAAACGCAAAGGGCGCGTAAAATGCAGTTGGTGAAAAGCAGCTGCCGTTGCCTGTGTGCCAGTCGGACTGTAAAAGTAGACGGACACAACACCGGAAACAGGGTGACTGTGTTTTCAGAATAAAATCTATCTACTCGAGAGCGCTCGAATTATATTAATTAATTATTGCCAAACATTGTCTATCCAATCAACTGCAGATATTCGTAATGATGATCTACACCAGCTTAACAATAAAAAAGAAGAAAGAAAATAAACACCCAAAGATTGTCAAATGATATCGGCCATATGGATCACATCATAAAACGTCACAAGATCAGAATTTATTTTGAAGGTCACTACCGGAAGTTACACATCCAGATCTGTTGACTTGACACAATCACAACAATGTAGCACAAACATCACCGCACCAGAAACAACAATCGCTGAGGAGAAGACAAATAGTACGATATTTTATTTACAGATAAATCACCCACGTTAGCGTACGAACAGCTAACTAACGCAATAACTCAAACCAGCAGTTAGCAATTGTTAGTATTACATGTTAAACATTTAAGTTAGCTAGCGTTAGCTTGCAAACAACGTTAATGTAATTTTGGTAAACTAACGTTAGATGTTAAGATACATTATCTTAACGGCTGTCCCTGATTTCGTTAAATAGCTCATACTTCCGTAGGGAGATGGAGTCACTTGGTTAGCTAGCTTTGCTATTCAGCAACATTTAACGCTACATCCAATATAGAAATATGCTAGTTTCCTGCATGTAAACCATGTGTCTAACGTTACTGTTCGTTAAGAAGTTTGTAACCTGGTTCAACTTTTCCTGAAGTATTACCTGCAGCGCCATGTCTGTGCACACAAAGGACAGGGTTTTATGGGGCGTTTTGTCAGTCATTCTCCAACAGATAACACTTACTTTTCCTTTGTTTTTGTCTGTTTGTGTATGTCTTTGCGTTTCTGCGCGTGCTGTAGGTGTGATGTTGTCCCGTAGGTGGAGGTTCGGATGGGACCGGTACAGTGAGGTGGACCTCTTCACAGACCGCTATGACACCAGTGCAGAGACCCTGTCCCAGGCCATCAGGGCCGCGGCGTCCGAGGAGCCAGACGCAGATGGCAGCGTGCTGTTTGGCCACCTGCAGGGTACTGTGGTCGGCCTCAGATATTACACCGGGGTGGTGAGGATCCATCACCCTTATTCGTGTAGTGCACTGATTCACAAAATACACAGTATAGTGCCGATATAGGTTGAGAAAACCTTCAAATCATCCGTGTTTTACTCTCGTTACAGGTGAATCAAGGTGAAATGGTCGGTTTAGTGAGGCAGCCCCAGAATCAGTACGACCACAATGCAGTGATGGTCGCCAACATTTATGGCAACCAAGTGGGTCACATCAAGCGGGAGCTGGCAGCAGCCATGGCCCATGTCATGGACAACAATTTGGCTAAAGTTGAGGGGTGAGTCGATTGTTATTGTGCACGTTGAATGTCAGAATATGATCTTTGTCAACATCTTAAGGATTGATCAAAACACCTGGCTAACCCTAAATGTAGGCATATATGGGTGCTATTGATGGATTCTCTCCATCAATATCTGTATTCGATTAGATTTCTTTGTTATTATGTGTCAGGGTGGTTCACTCAGGGACGAAAAACTCGTTCACCATGCCATTGATGCTGTCCTTCTGGGGGAAAGAGGAAAACAAAAATGCTGTGATGGAGAGCATGACCCGTCACGGATATAAACTGAACACAGGAGGAGGCAAAGCAACGGGTACAAACAAACACACTCACCCATCCAATCTCACTCGCCTCCTAATGGATGTCCTCACATTTATCCACACAGCCTGCATTGTTGCACACAAAATGTCAAGTTTTCCGGTATTGTCATCCACATTACCGCTTATTCTGTGTGTGTATGATTTCAGGTGCAAATCAGAATAGTCAAGGTGCTCGTGCATTGTCGTCTAAAAAAGGTTTGACCATCCCACTAACGGCAGCGGAGGTAATCTACTTAAATTTAGTAAATGTAAACGTAACATGTAATTAAATTAAGCTTTGTATTTGTTTTAGTCTGCTTAGAAACATCTTTTTTCTATCCTCTCAGTTTTTGACAGTAGATTTTGATTTATTATCCCTTTTTTTTTTTTTTTTTACATTTACACTAAATTGAAGTTAATTTAAATCAAAATTGTGTAACATTGATGTTGTTACAGGTAATCTCTGCTATACTGTATTTTTTTTAAACACCATCTGTGTGGTCGAAACTAAGTGTCTTAACATAGCACGGTTGTTTAAGTAAGGCATGTAAAGTTAATTATTGTTCGGACTTTTTAGTGTTCAGAGAATTCATTGTTCAAATGTGGAATGATTTAAATGCTAAAATGATATGGAACGACTACACATGTGCAGTCATTGTTGACGTAGTGAAAACAGACTTTAAGACATAAGTCAGCCGTTAAAATTCATTTTTTCTTTCAGCTGAAGAACGCATTCGACAAGCTTTTTGATGGCTTGATGGAGAGTGAAGACGGAGAGAAACAAGCAGCCGAGGTGCGTATTTGATCGGTTCATCTGTCTGCATTGTATGTACATACATTTGTTTGTAGTCAGCATTTGGTCACCTGCTAAATGTCTGTGATATGATTTCGGCAAACCATGCATCCCTTGGACCTTCTCTTTCTTGCTGCAGTTTTTGGAGAAACTGATTCTCACCTCTTAAGACGTCTCCCTCCTGCACCCTGAAATAGTTGTGTGTGTGTTTTCAGTGTCTTAGTGCAGCTGTATCGTGAACATGCCGCTCTCTTTCTCTGCAGTCTGTGGGTACTCCTCTCCTGCCTCACCAGAAGCAGGCGCTGTCCTGGATGTGTGCGCGAGAAAACAAATCTGCGCTGCCACCCTTCTGGGAGAGGAGGGGCGAGCTCTACTATAACAGCCTCATGTGTTTCTCTGCCAAAGAAGTACCAGAGAGAATTCGTGGGGGAATCCTGGCAGATGACATGGGACTGGTGAGGAACATGCTCTGTTGTTTGATTTCAGCAGGTTAACATGATGTTTTCTCCAATAAAAGAATGATAATTAAAACTTGTTTTTAAAGCGTTTTTATTCGACATTTACCACAATAAAAGGCTTCACACTGCTGATACCAAACCCCTGTTTGTGTTTTCCAGGGGAAAACTCTGACAACCATCGCGCTGATTCTCACCAACTTCCACAAAGGAAAGCCTCTTCCTGTGGAGAAATGTGTACGTGTAGCTGTGTCTGGATGTGTTCTTTTCAATCAGTATGCAGTCTGAGTGACGTGTGTTCAGCCACCATAAAGTGCTTGTTTACATGTGTGCAGGAGGAGCAGCCGTCACCTGTCAAAGCCAAAACTAAACCAGAGATGGCCTCCAAACTGGAAGGTAATCTCGATTTACAATAAATACGCTGGTGATGCAGATTTTTATCTCTCTTCGTGAGTGTGTGTGTGGTGGGGGGGGGGGGGTGGATGCGCACATTCTTGAATGCTAAAAATAAACTGAGCACTAACTACAGACATGATATGTTTTTGTTTCAGGAAGTAGCAAAGCAAGCGATGGATCGGGATCGAGTGATGCAGCAGCTGGTTCTATGCGCCCAAACCGGTAAGTGTGGTTTAAGTGAATTTGTCATGCTCAGATCATATTGTCAGTGACGTGTTTTAGTATCTCTGGATAATTCAATCATGTGTAGAGGTGGGTGCCCAGGTAGCTTTTGTTTCCTTACTGCAGCGGCCCAGATTTGAATCCAACCCGCAGCCCTTTGCTGCAGGTCATCCCCGTTCTCTCTCCCTCTTTCCTGTGTAGAGCTGCACTATCGAATAAAGGCAAAAAAAGCCCCCCAAATCATTTAAAAATCTTTATGTGTAAAGGTAAGAATGCAAAGGACTACATCTGGACATATTTCCATACATTCAGTCAGTGTATATGTCGATGAGTGCACACCTGCTTTGTCAAATCATGTTTTGGGCCCTCAGTGGTATTACTGATCCCGCTGACGTGCTCCCTGTCTGGATCAGTTCTCAGGTGGAGGGGATCTGTGTTGATTCGGCCGATGTTGTGGACAAGTCGGATAAGAGTAAGAATTGACTGTCATCTCCATATGCACCACCTTTTAGGTCTGTTCTTTGTTTGTTTTTGTCGCCTTACTTTGCTTGTGTGGCTTACGTACATTTTCACCTGACTTCTCCGCTTACAGGTGCCAGCAGAGGAAAGAAGAAAGCCACCAAGCGAAAGCCCATTAAAGGTGCGAGCCCAGTAAAGTCTTGCATAACATCCTAATCACCATTCCCAATGAACTAAATCACTAGATGTATGTTTTATGTGCAGAGGCCCCTAAATGTATTGAGGATCTGGACTTTGCTGCAGCACTGGGTGGCCCAGCAGCAGATACAAGCTCAAAGAAGAAGAAAACTGCCACTCCTACACCGAGTGAGTTCTAACGGTGTACATACTATATTCTTTTTTGGAGGGAAAAAAGAAAATGTGATATTGGAAATGTATGCGTACCTTTTTTATTATGTGCAGGTGTGGAGTCCTCCATCACTGAAAGTGCAGATGACTTATCAGCAAGAACAACTCTCATCATCTGCCCACTCTCTGTGATCAGCAACTGGCTGGTAGGAATACTTATGACATCAAATTCCTGGTTGTCTTCACAACAAAAGATCTAGCATGGCCCCGTAACATCTTTCACCTCGTGAGGAAAGCTCAACTGAGGCTTATCTTCCTGAGAAAAAATTAAAATAGGTCAAAGTTCCTTCTAAGATCCTGATAAACTTTTACAGACGCACCATAGAGAGTATCCTCTGCTACGGGGCCACGTTGTGGTATGCCAAGCTGCACTGCCGAGACCTGCAGAGACCCGGTCCAGGTGGTTTGAAACTGTGCTTCTAAACTCAGACACAGTGTATGTATGATAGCCGTCTCTTCAAGAAGGGTAGCAACCTCAGTAAGAACCCAACTCACCCAGGTCACAGTCTGTTTGTCACTTACCATCAGGGACGAGATACAGCGCAATCAAAGCCCGAACAAACAGACTGAAGAACAGTTTTTCCTCAGAGCTGTAGCCTCCATCTGCTTCGTTCAATGCTACCTTTCTATCCCCAAAGTCAGCCAGTCATGTTGTCTTCCTCTGTCCTTTTGTGTGTCTGTGTGCAGGACCAGTTTGAGCAGCATGTACGCGCTAACGTGAAGCTAAATGTGTATCTGTATTACGGCGCAGAGCGCAACAGGAGCAAGACCTTTCTGTCCTCTCAGGATGTGGTGATTACAACCTACAACGTCCTCTCTGCCGACTTTGGGGTGAGTGTCGACGGGTCACATGTATATCTGTAAGGTTTGCCAAAGTGTTCACACAGAACAGAAAACATGGCCGATGCATTTAATATGGTGGTGTTGACTGCAATCATTTATTTTGAGAATAAAAACTCCTCTAATAGCAGCTAATTAATGTCTCACCTGAACCTGGACTGCATGTTTAATTCATGTCAATATCAGGGACGTGCGGTCAGGGGAGGCAGGGAGGCAGAGCCTCACCTGCCATCATGAAAAGTAAAAAACAAATAATGATAAAATAAAAGTAATATTTATCTACTGATCTGTGCTATAAATGTAATTTCTGTATGATTCCCATCATTTCAAGCATTTTTGTAATCAAAATCGCTGAATTTGCGCATTTCCTGTTCAAACAGAGGAGACGCGAGGTAAGGCAGCGACAAACTGTGCCTCACCTCAGATTGTGCAATCCCTCACAAACTGGGTTGAGCGCGTGGCTTTTGCTTTCTCATTGTTTGTCACCACTGTAATATTTGTTGACACTTGTATTATATGACCTTTCTTTCCATAGAATAGCAGAGACTAAATATTAGCATCCACAACGCTCGTGGCAACTATGTAGAACTATTACATGCCTTTGCTGAGAAAGATGAAAGATTAGCTAGACATTTGGAGACATCCACTGTGTTTTCTGGCTTGTCAAACAGAATACAGAACGATTTAATCGAAGCAGTCGGTGAGGTGATTAGAAATGATATCAAAAAGGAGATTAATGCAGCCTCATTTGTTGCTGTAGAAGTAGACGAGACAACAGATATCACAAGCAAAGCCCAGATCTCTGTCATTTTGCGTTATGTGGCTAAAAGTGAGGTGGCCTGTGAACTGAGGGAGGCGTTTTTGGGATTTGATGATGTGAGTGATGACAGACGAGCCCCTGCTATAGCCGAGTATGTCTTGGGAGTGTTGGAGAAATACAAGTGTGTCGAAAAGCTGGTAGCTCAGACTTATGACGGAGCAGCTGTGATGTCATCAGAGCTTAATGGGGTGCAGGCCAGGATTAAAGAAAAGGTGCCTGAGGCCATGTTTACTCACTGTTACGCACACAAATTGAACCTGGTGCTCTTGCATTCAGCAAAATGCATGCCTGAGTGTAGAACTTTTTTTAAAACACTTGCGGGACTAGCGTCATTTTTCAGGAAGTCCACGAAGCGCACCCACTTATTGGATGATGTTGTGAAGCGACGTTTACCATGAGCAGCACCCACGAGATGGAGCTCAAATTCAAGACTGTTGCAGACAAGCATGTACCAATCTGATCTGCGTGCTGTATTCCGTATTATGAGAGAAAATCCAGATAGTTGGGATAATGACACCCTAATGATGGCTGCTGGATATGAGCGGTGGCTGTCAAAGGCATCAACGTGCTTTTTCATTATGGCATACGAGGACATTTTCAGTGCAACCGATGCACTCTTCAGAGTGCTGCAAAACAAAGTAATGGACATTGGATTTTGTTGTGCACGAATCCGCGACACAATTGGATTTGTGGAACGCCAGAGACAAGAGTTTAACAGTTTCTATGAGCGATTTGAACAGAAATGCGCCACGCTCGGGACGACAGATCGTGTCCGAAGTCAAAACTCAGTCAGAGATGAGAGGAAACGAATGTTTTATAACATTCTGGACAATGCAAGTGTTCAACTGAAAGCTAGGTTTGATCATTTTGGTGAGCTAGCTTTCCTTGGTTTGGTCGATTGTACAAAATTTAATGAAATGTCACAACATTTTGATGACACCAAACTGCAGAGCCTGTCAAAATATGCCAGGTTCTTTGACTTTGTGAGACTAAAGGCTGATCTCATCGGACTATATAGCTCACAAACAGTGAGGGATGGATGTAAATCCCCCGGACAGCTTCGCAGCTTTTTGGCCCAGAAGGATCTGATGCAGACTGTTCCTGAGGCAACAAAGTTACTCCAGCTGGTGCTCACTATACCGGCTACAACAGTGTCTGTGGAAAGGTCATTCTCTGCTTTGAAAAGTCTCAAAACATACAGTCGGAATCGGACTGACCGAGGACAACTTTCATCCCTGGCAATGATCGCCATTGAGACGGAGAGACTTCTAAAACTGAAAGAAGATAAGGAGGACTTTTACAACAAAGTCACGGAGATTTTTGTCCAGAAGGATAGACAAATGGACTTCATTTACAAGTAAATGTAAGACCATGCATACGAGTATGAATTGTGATGGCAAATTAAAAGCACACGGAGGGTGCAGAGGAAATGCGCTCTTTCTCTGAGCCGCTATAAATTGAACGTTCTTGCTTGTTATAAATATGAAAAACAACCAGTAGTCAATGTGCAAGCTGCCAATTGAATGGTGATTTAAGCTACTCTATTGGGATCATATATTTGTAAATCTGACTCTGAAAGAGTCAGTGCCTCACCAGCCACGAACCTCACCGCACGTCACTGGTCAATATTCCCTTGAGAGATAATTTGCTTCTCTTTTTAAATATGTTTTGTTTACTTTTCAGAATAAGAGTCCCCTCCACGGGATCAAATGGCTGAGGGTTGTGCTGGACGAAGGACACGTCGTGAGAAACCCTAATGCACAGATGAGTAAGGCTGTGCTGGACCTAAAAGCTCAGCGCCGCTGGATTTTGTCAGGTATACCTGCACTTTAAGAACACACACACACACACACAGATAGTCCAACATATGAAAACACAAACGTTCTTGACCTAATTAAGTACACACAGATACAGCCTCAGTATTAAGGCAATTACCAAATGTTTGTGTGTGTGTTCATTCTTCCATCCCACCAGGTACTCCTATCCAGAACAGTGTGAAGGACCTGTGGATGCTGCTGGCCTTCTTGCGTCTGAAGCCCTTCGATGCCAGAGAGTGGTGGAACAGAGTGATCCAGAGACCCGTCACTCAAGGAGACAGGGCCGGCCTGCAGTGCGTGCTCACTACCGTTATATTACACTCCTGCAATGTAGTAATAAGACTCCAGAGGGCGTTGTCTGTCTGAGTCAGTGTATCGAGCTTTCTAAGTTGTGACATACCAATGACATTGAAAAAGTCCTATGATAGTTGATCACATCGTACCACTTTGCTATTTTATGAGGGAGCTAGATGTGTTAACAAACTATAGTGATTCTCCAGTGCAGCACCCTGAGTGATGTTTCGATGTTAATAAACTCAGACTGTTGATAACTGTGCACATAGGAACCTTCAGACCCTGGTGAAGTGCATCACCCTGCGGCGGACCAAGGGCAGCAAGGTGAACGGGCGCCCCCTGGTGTCTCTGCCCGAGAAGAGAGTATGCGTGGAGCAGGTCGAGCTGAGCCAGTCGGAAAGAGAGGAGTACGAGCTGGCTCGCAGTGAGGGAAGAAATACCATCGCCAGGTGTGTGTCAGTGTACACGTGCAGCTACGTATTGGTGTATTTTCTTTACGTGATCATAACTGTGTTTGTGTAGATACGTGACTGAAGGGACAGTCTTGAGGAATTATGCTGACGTGTTGGCCATCCTGATGAGGCTTCGGCAGCACTGCTGCCACCCTGATCTGCTAGCAAAAACCTCCTCAGACCTGAGTAAGACCTGCGGCGTGATGTGAGACTAATGCAGTAACTGAATAATGTAGCGTACAGCTTCTGAAGCCCTTGAGTCACTTGATACGCAGACAGGCTTGCTGGAGATTTCTTGTGATTTTTTTTTTATTTTTTTTTTTTAGTTGAAAATATATATTCTACTTTTTGAGAATGAAATTCTGATGCCCAGGTTTCACTTTTGTGCAGCCAATCATGGATGTGTAAATTTACAGAGAGCATCTTCTCTTCACGCCCACACAGTCCTGAGAGGAGGTCTAATCAGCAGGAATGATTGAAAACACCTGTGAGTGCACCACGGGTGTGTAAAGAGTTTAATCTGTCGCTTCTGGTGGGCGGTGTGAGCACTTATATTCTAGGCCTTTCTAGACTTTTCATAGCAGGTGTAATAATTAACATTAACAGGTGCAAATGTTATAATTAACGATTTGCACCTGTTCCAGGCGCTGCTGTTGAGCGTGATTGCTCCGTTTACTGGGACACCTGAGTGAAGAGGAGCCCTTGTTGGTGTTATTGATTACAGCTTTGCTTTTGCAGCTGCTCTGACAAGTGAAAATCCCTGCTGTGCAAAAGCCCATCTCCCAATTCTTTTCATAATGTTTTTATTTCCGCCACCTTTTTCACACTCTACTGCTAATCGCCCCTTTTATGTCTCGTTCTCTCTTGCTTTCCTGTTTTTAAAAGAATATTCACTGCCTCAATGTAAAAAAGTTTACATTGAGGCCACTTATTACCGACCCTGTTTCATGAGCATGTAGTCTGGGCGGTGAATAAGTTGTCCCAACCCCACCATGAATGAAATATGTGTAATCCTAGAATATAAACGCGTCTATATACAACCCTCACGTTCCCAAAATGAAAGCGGTCATGACGTTTGTGTCCTCAATTGTAGCTGCAGCTCTGGCCTCGAAACACGTTCCAGAAATATTTTCTTTCCTCTGTGTTCATTTCCACATGTAAATTGATCAGATACTTTGTCTGTAGGCGCTGCAGCGACACCTGCGGAGATGCGAGAGCGTCTCATAGAGAAGCTGCGGTTTGTGTTGGCCAGCGGCTCTGATGAGGAGTGCTCTGTCTGTCTGGATTCGGTGAACCTGCCCGTCATTACACACTGCGCCCACGTCTACTGCCGGCCCTGCATTGCCCAGGTTATCGGCACTGAGCAGGTAATGTGCTGCCTGAAGCAGACACTGATCTGTAAGTGAATTGATATTTGACAACTTAAAAGGAGAGTTTTTCTATCTTTTCTCTCTGCTCTGTGTGTGCGTGTGTGTGTGTGTGCGTGCACGCACATAGGAAACAGCGCGCTGTCCTCTCTGTCGAAGTGAGATCAAGGCCAGTGAACTGGTGGAGTTTCCACAGGAGGAAATGGAGGAAGAGAAAAGTACAAACTCTGATAAGTGGAGGACAAGCTCAAAGGTACAGCTGCACATACTGAGGATGCAGAATTAACTGGGTGATAAAAGCACTGCTTTGTGACTCTTTCCCTAATTATTTATTGATGAGAATGTGCTGAAATGCTACTTTATTAGAGCCGTGTTCTTTCTCTGAAGTGAGTTGTTTTTTTTTATCGCTGCAGGTACAGGCGCTGATGGGAAACCTGCTCAGGCTGCGATGTGAAGACGGCAGCATTAAGTGTCTGGTCGTCTCTCAGTTTACACGCTTCCTCACCTTACTGGAGACTCCACTCAGGTAAAAACACACATTCACAGTAGTAGTTCAGGGTTTTTAGAGGTCTCGTAAGTATACTCTCAACAGCTATAGTGTGAGTTTGAGTTTCTACATTTCTCCTCAAGTAGATCATTTAGATGTAATTTAATTGTCCGTCTCTTGGCGCTATTGGCCTCCTTTCTCTTCACCAGAGAGCACGGTTTCAGTTTTGTGCGTTTTGATGGCACCTTGAGCCAAAAGAAGAGGACTCAGGTCATCCAGGAGTTCCAGAGCCCTGCAGCCGACGGCCCCGCCATCATGCTTCTGTCACTCAAAGCTGGAGGGGTGGGGCTTAACTTGACTGCCGCCTCCCATGTTTTCTTCATGGACCCTGTAAGTGCAGATTTTGAAATTGATCGCAAGTGTTTTCAGGAAGAAGGGGAATTCTTAACAGCATGTCCGCTTGTTATTGACTGTGTTTTAGGCATGGAATCCTGCAACAGAGGAACAGTGTATCGACCGCTGCCACCGTCTGGGACAGACGAGGAATGTTTTTGTCACCAAGGTCAGGAATCCATTACTAAAAATCACTGACTGGAACATTTTGCATGTATTTATATTGTGATTTTGTGTTGTCTGTTGCTGCAGTTCATTGTGAAAAGTTCAGTGGAGGAGAACATGGTGAAGATCCAGAGGGAGAAGCAGGACCTGGTGGAGAAGGCTTTTGGTTCCAAAAACACCGACAGGAAAACGTCTCGCATGGACGACATCAAAGCTCTGATGGAGCTGTAGACCTCTGACGAAGTGTTCCCATGTGAACACGTCAGTTCAGGTTCAAACAGGCGCCTGTGTTCTTGTTGGGTCCGACAGTTCACATCTGAAGGGCTGCAGAGATTTATTTTTTTTTTCGTCCACATTGTCAATTTTATGTTCATATTTTGAAAATTTTCATTTTATTGTATTTGTACTTTTGAACGGTTAAAGTTTTGATACTGATGCATTAACGGCACAAAACCACGATGTCATTGTTGGGATGCGTAGGAGCGGTTTGTCTTGATCATAAAAATGTCAACGCTGTGTTAAAACAGAGAAAAGCCCACCTGCTCTAGGAGCTCGAGTTGTCTATTTACAAAATGGACCAGCCGTGATGATTCAAATGTTCAGTATGTAGGATTTCTTTTGTTTTTTGCTGTCTCTTGATTAAAGAAATGCAGACTGCTGATATTGTACATTTGTAGCTTCTGTATTTAAACGGACACGGAGCAGCTTTCAGAACTTCAATGTCTGTTTAACCGGAAACCTGAAATTGAAGGGAAACATCCGTTTACTTAATCTAATCATTTAAGTGGTTACATTAAGTACTTCTGAAATGTGAGGATTTCCTGCTTTTATGTTATGAGTCAGACAAACCAGGATATTTAAAGATGTCACTTTGGGCCATTTTATGAGATCTCATTGACCAAACGATTAATTGAAGCCCTATAATCAATATTGCACAGAGAACAAAAACAAACTTGATACAGAAGTGATGGATAAAAGGTAATTCTTCAGTTTCTTTATTAGCGCTTCTACAAGGATGTACAGTTAACAGCTAGGTGACAGGACAGATCTGCATTAACTGATGTCACTACAGTTATGTTCCACTTCCACACTCAAGCAGGATTTTAGCGGGCCGAAAAGATTGAAAAAAAATCATTTTCTCTCAACCTTGCCAGCTTCTTGTCGGAGGAGTGTGTTGTTGCTGTTAGGAGCTATAGATAGTTTAGTTGCAGGTCACACAGCTGGAGTGAAGTAAAAGAGGCATTGGTAACAGGAAAGGAGGGACTCAACAAAGTTAAGATCGGTTGTGCTACTAGCAGCGGTTACAGTAAGTGAGGTTTTGTAAACGGTGAGCGGCAATAAGGCAGCTGGTAACACTACAGAAATGAAGTGACGAAACCGGTCATGACAAAGATGTACCGATGTGGATCTGGCAGGGACATTACATAACATGCAGGGGACAGATGCCTGGGGAGCGCACGGATTCCACACACACACACAAGACTATCAACAGCACCTCAGGATGTGGGTGGAAGTACTTCATCACTGACCCACTTTTTTTTTTTGTGCCATGCAAATACAACATAACAGGCCTTTGTCCTAATATTACAGAGCTGAAGTCACATGGAGCTGGTGAGTGTCAGAGGCACGGATAGGGAAGTTTACCTTCGTACTCTGGTGAGGTGAACACTCTAATTTAAGCGAGATTCTCATAACTGGCAGGGACTTTGAGAGGGAAATGAGCCAGTTGCTGCATATCTGCTTCAAACAGAGACTTATTGCAGGATGGGAGTTGTGGTAAAATCCAGAAACAACTTTGAAACTTAATGATTTCATTTTCTCATTTTCTGTTGTCGCTGAAAGTTTCCACAGGTTTAGGAAGACTCGGGATTATGAATCCATCTCCGTCAAATGCACGAGAACAGTCTGACATTTTGGGAAGTACGCGTAGTCGCCTTCTTCCCGAGAGTTGGATGAGAAGATTATACTATTCATGTTTATTGGCGATGTTAGATACGCAAATTAATCGTTCTTTTTGAACAAATGCTTTTATAGAGGAATGAGTTTACTTGATTTGCGGGAGTGACTCAAAAATGCTGCTGGCAGTAGCTGAATAATATTTAGTATCAATCTTCTCTTCTGACTCTCAGCAAGAAAGTGAAATGGTGTATTTCGTGAAATATCAAACTTTTCCTTTTGAGGGGAAAATTGAATGGCGAGTGTGCGCGTGGGAACTGTGTCAAACTTCCACTCTCATACACACTCACTGACGGGATGCAGAGAGCGAGGCTGAACGTTGGACAAAGGCATTCATCCAGTCGCCTGCTAGTCAAGCCCCTGCGATTGGCTGAGCAGTGCTTAAAATCTCCACCCACACAGAGCTTTGACTGGTGCTCTCTCCGTCCGTCACGCCGCCTCGCCTGCTCGCTACTTTAAGAAGGAGTCGAGCTTTCGTGCGATGTTGTCGAAGGAGTCGTCACCCATGTAGTCGATCTGGCCCGCTTCCCAGCGCTGCTTCCTCACCTCTGATGAAACCTTCTGTGGGGGAGGAGCTACGGGTGCCTGGTTCTCCCTCAAATCCTCGTGAAGCTTACCCTGCTTGACAGACAAGAGGCAGAGAATGAATGGATCATAACATGGGACTGGGGCAATACTTTATAAGGACTGGTTTCTCCACATTCGGCCATGCTCGGCCGAACGCTCTTTTTCTACAGGTTGAGACACAATCGGTGCATGCAGGGATTTCGTCAGGAGAGTCAAAGTGCAAACATGACATTTTGCGACACACTTTGCAGCCGATAAGAGTTTAGTTTCTGGATTCCTAGAGTAGAAGTACACTCAATAAGTCGATACAAATCAAGAGATAATGACAACGGAGCGGAGCATTAACAGAGAGTGCAGATGAAGTAGAATTTAAAAATATTTGATGTAACCGGTGTTTCTGGTACGTTTTCTTCCACAAAAAGAAAAGTTTGGTTTCAAAAGTTGAACTGCTAGACACAAGCTGTCTCATACTTCACTGCAAAGTCCAGTCTCACTGCATGTGCACTGAAGACTTTAAGTTTCTGTACACACAGATAAATGTGAAAACAGTATTCTGGTGTGATGAAGAAATTCTTCTTAAATACTTAAAGTTGCTAGTTCTGATGAATCACTGGCTTCATCAAATCAATACATTGATTACTGAATCTAAAATGTCCTTTTTCTCCACAGTTGTCCAAACTATAAGCAAAGCACATATTTGAGTGGAGGAGGACTTTAAAGCTTAACTATGTACATTCTGAAAGAAGAACTAACAAAACCTTCTTACACACAGGCGTTGTGGTGCCAACTGGTCTGGTATGACCAGTAACATTTGGCAGCTGAGTGGTAAGTTCAGTCAGGTTACTTAATGATGACGCCTTTAAAGCAACTGACTTTAGAGACTTCGGGGAAATTAGGGAAATTTGAATGCGTCACTATCATGCAACTGCCACTCTAGGCCACTGTTCAGCAAATTGTGTCTCGTCAAATAATTCAAAATAAGTCCTACATTTCAAGATTCACTTGGTATACAGATTGTTTTTTTTGTTTTTTTTAAACTTCAGCCAGAGCTCAGCCCAAGACTTCAAGACTTTCTCCATGACGGGCCGGTATAAACTTGTACACACAAGATGGCAATTGGGCAAAGTTGCAGGTTTCATTTTCTGACTCACTCTATTTCAGCACTGCCCTGTTACAACAGGCAGCGTGGCAACTTCCTGCTCCTCTGTTGAAAGCTGAACAGTTGTTGGAGGCGCGGCAGGCTGCAAGCTATTCGTGCAGTCAACAAACACTATGTTTGGCAACAGACTGGTGCTGAGGAATGTTCAACAAATCAAATTTTTCTTGTTATTGTGGGAACTAAAACGGGACGGTCCTCTTATCTGGAGTCATAAAAAGCTTCAATATATGGCACTTTCACCATAGTAGAGTTCACCTAGTAATTACACGTTTCGAAAAACAGTCGGGACAAAACGATTATGCAATAGGCTAAAAACACAATCGCACATCCTCGTTTATTTTTCCACACGTGCATAGTTGCCAAACTCACACGTACAACGGGACACACACACACACACACACACTCAAACATCGCAACAGCTGACGTACGTCCATGCTGGTGTCTACGAAGCCGCTGATGAATGGAGTTTCCCCGTATGCCTGTTGCAGTAAAGGCTGCACCGATTTGGCGTACAGCTGCCACCACATGAGCAGGTAGTCGGGATGCAGGTGGCACTGGTCAGGGGACAGGGAGTGGCCTTTGACCTCGCCCGTCTGAGCATCGTAGGAGTAGTTCCATGGCTTCACCTTTCCCAGGAAATGCACCACCTTGGCGTCCCGGCCGTACCTGTGAAAACACAGCGAGCAAAGTGAGAGGCAGGAAAGAGTGCGAGAGAAACTACACGAAAAATCCCTTTTTTTTTTTTTTTTTAACTCTACCAAAAACAGTTTGGCTAACCTGAAAATGAGTTTTAAACCTCTGTGATACTCTACAGTGCAGATTTAAATAAAACAAAGTATACAAGTGTAGCTACAGTAGCTCCTCTGTTTTGAGGCAGGTTGTAGAAGAACGTGTGTTGTCCCAGCAGCCTATTATTCAACACCCAGTCACACACACACACACACACACACACACACACACACACACACACACAC
>NW_022280037.1:9052425-9060388 GCF_004355925.1 Anarrhichthys ocellatus
ACACACACACACACACACACACACACACACACACACACACACACACAACCTTTGAACCGACCATGGATAAGCTTTATGCCTCCTAACACACCAAGCATTTCACAAGGACATCTCCAGATCCGGGCAATAGGTCGGCTTCACATAAACATAGGAAGAAACACTGGATACATCGATTGTGTGTGTGTGTGTGTGTACTGACTCTTTGAACGCTGGCAGGTAGGAGTAGATGGCGATACTGCTGAGGTTGTAGATGAAGGGGAGGTGTTTGGAAATATCTGCCGTCGCCCAGGTGTTAAAGAAGCTGTTGAGAACCCCCTGATCTCCACCTGCAGACATGGAAACACAAACATAAGCTTGAGACATTTGTTGACATAAATTTGGGCTGAAGTAGAGCAAACCGAGAGACGGCTAGAAGCTCTGGTTTGGCGCGTGTTAAGGTACAATTTAAACAGCTATAGTCACGTGAGAATGATTCTGCAACTACATTTTTGAATAAATGTTCTTTAATTCCAGTAATATTTACCATATCTGATCTCTATTCTCTGGCTGCAGCAATCCCTCAGACACTAGTACACACCTGAATGGTCAACACCACACACGCCTTACATTCCCACAGACTGTTTCCTATCTGTGATGTATGAATAGAAACTGAAAAGGAGTGTTGAGAACGCTGTGACGGGACAGCGAATGACATCATATGGCAAAATCTTTGAAGGCACTTATAGAACAGATGGCAGATGTATGCGACACATAGTTAACCGCAGACAAACTGCAGGGGTGAGGTGGCAGTGTGGGGACAAGGTTAGACCGGGTCAGAGCTAAGCTTAGGACATATATATAAAGTTTATACGAGTGTGTGTGTGTGTGTGTAGGGAGGGAGAAGGGTTGCAGGAGATTAATGGCATTATTTACATCAGCATGTTAGAATTCTCATTATAACTTGTTGGCATGGTAATGTTAGCATTAACTCAAACTACAGTGGTCTCACCTGCCTCACAGAGCTGCTAGCGTGTCTGCAGAATCGTACTGTTGTTTTAGTCGAGAAGAAAGAATCTTAACTTTTTTTTAGTTTTGTAAATAAATGCAAAAAAAAAAAAAAAAGGGACGGAAACATTCGGGTCTCACCGTCGAAGCTGCCGGTTTCCCTGCAGAACGTGAGCAGCTTCTCGTGCGTCTCATTGGACGGTCTGAAGACAAACACCCCGGAGTTGAAACAGTCGGGCCAACCAGGATCCGGCGCTGCAGATAGTTCCTCTCTCTCAAAGAGTTCATCGATATTTGACAGCACCTGAATACATTTAAAATAAGATCCATTGAGTTTCATTCATCAAGATTATGAGAACAATTTGCAGAAGTCTGAGGCAAAAATGGAGCAGCATGTGTTTAAACTCAAAGACATTTGTCACGGAGCTGAAATATGTTGTCGCCGTATGGACATTAGATATAACATGAACAAATGAATTAAATACAGACTGTTTCATGTTGTGATCAAAGGACAATAAACAGTACTACTTTTTTAACTATGAGGTGATTTGTCGTCGCCCCTTGTGTATGTTCTCTGCTGTTGTCGGGTGATTTGTCTCACCAGTGTGTCGGCGTCCATGAACACACACTTGCTGTAGTGTGTGAGACTCCAGCAGTGCAGTTTGGTGAATGTTACTCCCAGGTCTGGACGCTTCATCAGAGATAGATGAGCTGCATCGCCCGAGTCCATAACGTCCACCACTTGCACCTCGTCGAAAATGGAGCGAAGGGCGTCTCTACAACACAGACGGTATGATTTGTGTCAGTGCGTGTGTGCGTGTTCCATATTGACCTTCGACAATTTGTCCTGAGTTACCTGCAAGGTTCAGCAACATGAGGTCCTACGAGCGCGACCAGCTTCCTGGTTGTGTTGTGGTTTAGTAACGACTGGCCGAGAACCATCGCTCCCTTGGCGTAGCGGTCATTTGTGGCCAGCGTCACAAAAGCTTGGTCTGCTTGGAGAAACACACAAACACTCATCAGCCATGTGACTGGCAGGTTATCTCACTAATTACGTTTGTCAGGCCTACTTCCATCGATCAGACTGTTAATCAAGTCTCTTATTGGTTAAAACATTGGTGTGTATTGTGCATCATCTGAAAGATTAACCAGAGAAGTTTGATTTGAATAGCTGCCATCAACATTTGGGGGAAAATGTAAGTTTGTCAAGAAAATGTATATTATAAAATGCATTTGATTAGAATTCTGAAGGTGTCAAAAATGGTAAATAGTAACCCATGTAATCGGTGAAATCTGTGATGCGTTTGGTGAAATTGACGGACGCTATAGGCTCACAACAGCCTCATAACCAATAAATAACGAAAATTGATACAGACTGTGGGCAATTTTCACTGTTCTTTTTTTTTTTTTTTTACTTCAAAAGATGCTGTGCATCCTCACATCTGAGCATTTATACTCACGTTTGCTATTGATGCGAGTAAATCTCCTCAGATAGGAAAGAAAGCTACAATTCGTGGACTTTCCACCACAAACTTTCCGCTCAAGCATCCGTCTCTAAATTTGACAGGAAACCACAATAAATGAATGAATGCAGTCATCTGCTTTGTTTTCCCTCCACACCAAAAATGAACCATCCCGTCTCGTCAATCGTGTATAACCCGCCGCACCGGTACGAGTACGTCCAATTCATCTGCAGGCCTCTTGAGTGTGTGAACTTCAGTGTCTGCTGGGTCCCCCATGCATACATTAACAACAGCAGGGGGACACACTGTGTTTGTGCTCAAGTGAACTGTGGCCCAGAGCCAGCCGATAGTATTCATCAAGCTGAATGTGTGCGTTGTTTGGGGACCTCTGTGAAACCTGATCGGAGAGGCAGTGTTGTACGGTTGCTAGGGTCCGTTTCAAGGAACTTTAAACTGACTATCAAAGGAGGGTTAAGCCCGTCTCGCCCATACAGGAAGCAGGAGCCGGGTTCCCACAGTTATCTGAGGCCTCATGAAGCCATAGGACCGCCACACCTCTGGGTCCTACACGTCTGTGAAGATGTTAGCGACAACTTAATCTGTTATGAGTGCACCAATTTTAAAATATAATGTAGTAAATTCATGTGTAATATATGAAAATATACATTTCTATAGGTTACAGCATATTCTACTGTCAAATGTATTGTTCTATGCAAATAGAACGTGTAGAGATTGCATCTACAGTGTCCATTAAGGACATGTAATCATTGTTTTCTGTATGTAATTTCATGTTAATATGATATGTACTCTCTATTTGTGCATATAGTTACTGTCATCAATCCCTTATTACCATATGGAGCAGTTTTCATAGTTATTCTTATCTAGGAAACACATTTATAGTAATACACTATAAACGGTGTGACACTAGAGGCCTCGACATTATTAGAAAAAAACAAAAACTTCAAGGCCACACACTGCACGTCCGCACTGTCAAGTTTATCAAAGACCCCACATTAACCCAGGAAGTAAATAGTGTCTTCTTTAAAAAATAAAAGCATACATGCGCTATGGAACTAAGTTTAATATAGAACTGTTAAAAACTGTAAAATAATGATTTAATCGTCTGGTCTGGCAAATTGTGAAAGGGGACCATCACCAAAGCTAAAGGTCTTCAAAACGCTTTTTGTCCGGTCAACAGTCCACAACTAGCAAATATTCACATTTGAAAAGCTACAACCAGTTAATGTGTGGCATTATTATTTGAAAGAATTACCTAAAAATCGATTATCACATTTTTTTCAGATTCATTTTTTGACGATGGACCATATTGGCTAATTGTTTAAGCTCTAGTTTGTAATTTGATTAATTAATATAGATATGTATGAACCAAGTAAATAAAATATAAAATTAAATAAACATAATAAAATTCTTAGATTGAATTTTAGGGCTCCTTCAATGAACGGGCCTCAACATTGTGTGGCAATACAGATGTCAACTTAAAAGAAAAGCTCGACATTTTGGGAGATATACGTTCATTTGCCTTGTTAGACGACAAAATCAATACCACTCACTCTCAGCGGATTTTTAGTCTATACGCTAAATACTCTAACCAGCTACAATATACATGATGGTGACTTTACAGGGGACGAATCAGACCTCAACGTTAGAGCTTAACAAATATCCACCAATATCATCTCATTAGATTTATGGATAGCAGTAAAAATGTTAACCGATGAGTTACAAGACTGTATATCGTCCCATTATCTTTGTCACGTGTTCATCAGATTTTTTAAAACGCTCTAATATTGATAGGCCAATCTGTCTTGGTTGTGCTATAAAAACTGTTCAGAGTAGAGCAAAGCGCAGTCTGAATCGAAATAAACATGTTATTCTCAGGAAATATTACATTTTCTTTTCTCAACACAATTCTCCCTTTTAAATCTGAGCCTTTTGAAACTCAACTCTAGTTGCACTCAAACGCGTCAACTTTGAAACTTGTAACCGGATGTGCTCTTTTTGATTACCGACAGCTTTGATCCAAGCCGCTGCATCAACTCATCAAATCAAACGCATATAAAACCTTCAAATGGCCGCAGCACATATAACATAACTGCTATTAACGATTCAAAGCCATGGCCTCATTAATGTCCGCATGACAGAAGCAGTGAGTGTTGCAGAGGACGGATTTCTTTGCAGCGTGAAATAAAAAATTCGCGATATTTTGGGAGGAGAGGGCAGTTCGCACAGCCTCGATCCGGTGCAGATTGACCGGGTTCCGGTGTCATTGTGACGGATGCAAGTGTCGGCGGAGCCCCGGTGGTTCTTACCCGACATGGTGTGCAGCGGAGAGTCTACCCGGGGCGCGGAGGGTTTGCACTGCGTAGCGCACAAGCTCAGCAGCTGGGAGCAGTCCAACACAGGAATTAAGCCCCACATTTTCCGGGTCATGTGACCAGTGACAGCCGACACGCCCCCTGAGTGGAGCCTAAACGTCATCAGTGATGAAATACTCAAATTTGACCTTAGCTGACAAATTAGCATGAAAATGTGCTATAATACCAAAAGTAAAAGTACTCGTTATGCAGAACGTCCTAGACAAATATGTATTATTATATTATAATAATAACACTTTAATGTTGCAGCTGGTAAAGGCGGAGCTCATTTTAACTTTATATCCTGCTGTTTTGCTTAATATATACTGTATTTTTAAAGTGCATCATCATTTATTTGTTGATTGTATTTTGTATTAATATTCTAAATCAGCACAGTAACTGGCCCAACTATAGCTGTGAGATTAATGTGGTGGAATAAAAACATCTTTTCTCTCTGAAATGTAGAGGAGGGGTAGTAGCATATAACTGAAGCTGAACTTTTACTTGTAACGGTGTATTTCTACAGTGTGGTATTATTACTTTTACCAGACTTGTTCTATGACTGGATACAAGGTGAATGTTTCCTGGTGGGATGACTAATCCCTCGTATCAGAAGATGAACTTGTTAGAATCAGAAATTAGTGATGTTCGATTACAATCTAAATTTTGTTTTTAAAATGAATTAAGTTCGAGTTGTCAGCAAATACTGTTAACATAATGTGTGCCCTGCTTCAGTTTAAGAAGTGGACTGTTTGGCAACATGCAGCAGGATGACCTTTACTTGGCTGCACTACTTTTCAAAGAAAAACAAGGAGATCTTCTTCACTTCACCAGCTTGTGACAGCACTGCCTCTGAGTGGTCGTGACTTGAAATTACAGCTGAATGAAGTGTCAAAGGCTTATAACCAAACAAGGAAATGCCGGTGGGTGTGGGGACACAGCTATTATTACATTAAATATAAATACTCCAGATACTCCAATACCTCCATTTTATTTTAGAAGAAGCGATATATCTACTATTAGAACCAGTAACAGCAACATGTGTCTATGTCAACAATATTTTAGACTATAAACTCATAAAGAAAATTCATATTTAGTATCACAAAATGTCTAAGCTCAGTGGTAGAGAAGACATATTTGCAGCATTATTGTGTGCATGCATGCTTGTGCTGCAAGTTTGTGTGGTTTTCTACTCTCCTTCCTGCGCATGTGTACCAAAGTGAATAATGCAGGAGGCTTATGACAAAGTCTTTGGCTGACTGTTACATTTTTACACCAACAACTGATCCTGGCTCAGGGTCCACAACCAAAAACTGTGGCTGGTACACCAACAACTGGAGGTGGAGCGCTTGCCTCAGACCGGCGATTATAGGAGACGGTAACCGGAGATCACTTCAGAGTCACAGAGTGAAACATGCTGATCAAGTGTCTGAGGGGGAGATAGAAAGATGGAGTCTTTGTGGATTCAGAGGCAAACAAATAAATAGATTCTGTATAAGTTTGTAGTGAATAGGTGTAAACATGTCTTTAGTATGTTCGTCTGATCCAAGAGAGAAACATTTTGCACAGTCTTGTGTCTTGGTTTCGGCTGGTTATGGGACTGTGTGTGCCTTTTTGAGCGGTGGTGGAGGTGAAAGGAGAGGCTGACAGGTACGCACAGAGAAAAGGAAGGGAGGTAAACACAAGAGGAGAGAAGTGAAAGAAAGTGGCCCAAAACTCTGCAGCAAGCTGATTTTCTACTTTGGACTGGCCCTGCTCCGGACTCTAAGCCCATCAGCCTGCCTGGGACTGAATGTAAGCTCCTTACTACTTTTGTTTCCTTACAGTTACAGTTATTCTGAAAGACAGGCCAACTTTGCTGCATGATGAACAGTTGTCAAACTAGCACTACAGAAGTTTCCTATGGCCTAAACATACAGGTCAAGATATACAGATTTAGGAAGAGCATCACAAGCGTTTTTCAAGACATAAAGGCAGAGAGACAATAAAACAATAAAAGTGTGATCTGCTGCAGTTTTGTTGCAGTAAAGTGGCAGTGTTGCTGTGTAGTGGGGGCAGTTTAATCTAAGTGATGCAGTTGGCTGTGTGCCTCAGGTTACAGGGCTTTGTGTGGCAGTGAGGCACGCTATGCAGGCAAACACAGGCCTCATGTTTTAAACATGTTTGACAGAAATGCAAAATGTGTGTGTGGTCTGTTAAAGAACCTGTGGCTGAATGTAACGAGTGATCAATCTAAGTCTTTGCAAGAAAGTCTGTGAATATGCCACAGACTTTATTTAATTGGCCTTGTTAGTGTTTTTATTTGAATGTGTTTAGTATGTTTTTTTTATCCTCTCTTCCTGCTGTCCCCACAACATGTGTGTTAGTGTATAACGTTTCATGCTTTAGATGCATTGCAGTCATTGCAAACCAATTGCCCTGAAGAGACAAACAGGTGAACGTCTTAATGTGATGACACAGCTGAGGTGTTAACTGTTAACTGTCTACGCCTGTCACAGGGTCCAGAAAGGCCAAAGGTCCATTCTGCTATGCCTCTCCTTAGTGGCTCCTCCTAGGTGAGATAACCAGCTCTCTAGCCTCTCTGGGATCCAGCTTCCGCTCTGCCTGAAGCCTCGCAGAGATCTGGAGGACTCGACTCGTGCAGCCAGTACAGAGGGATCAGCACCAAGAGGCTTATAACTCAAGACAGGACTAACAGGAAATTCTTATGAAGGTACTTGTGTCTGTCTGTCAAGCAAACAACCAAAAAGATACTTTACTGTAAAATGCTAATACCTCGGCGGGGGTTATAAAAAACCTAAGGTGTGTGAATGTGCCTGTATGTGTGTGTGAAAAGTCGGTGCAGAGTAAAGAAATGCCAGTGAGAAGTCACAAGGCTTTACCCTGGACAAATTCCAGAAAATAACCTGACACTTCTTTATTGTTCTTCCACCTTTAGCTCATCTCTGTTGTCAAACTCAGCTTTTGTTAGTTCTGTTTTCTGTAGTTAAATGATTTCTCTATGTTTACAGCGTTAAAATTAAGCGTTGTTAAGTCGACATATTGATCAATCTGGCAAAACCAGCTCCTACTTTGTGTCCAGTGTGATCCAGAACTGTGTGTGTGTGTGTGTGTGTGTGTGTGTGTGTGTGTGTGTGTGTGTGT
>NW_022280037.1:9060398-9084407 GCF_004355925.1 Anarrhichthys ocellatus
TGTGTGTGTGTGTGTGTGTGTGTGTGTGTGTGTGTGTGTGTGTGTGTTTCAGGTACACAAAGCAGAAGCTACTATGGAGAGTCATGTCACACAGATTTCCAGAGATGACCTCGAGGATCTCAGAGATGCCTTTAATAGAATTGGTCAGTTCCACACTCACACACTCACACACACACACATACACACACGCACATGCACACACACGCACCTGCACACGCACACACCTAACCTGACCCTACAGTTGTACTGACAGGAATCTAAGTAGGACATTTACAGCTGACAATAAAGCATGACTCTTACACAAGATACTTTTATCGCCTTGGGTTGTTCATAATGAGGCGTTGCCAGATTTTATCAGTTTATCATCAACATAACTGTATGGTTACAAAAAGATGCTGACAATAGTCAGCAACATAAATAAGGAATGTCAGATTTCTATATGATACTCAAATAGAAAGCACAGTAGATTAAACAAGTAAAGAGGGTGAGACAGAGATTTTAAAATGTTGAAATGACCTGACATGTAACTGTAAAGTCAAAAGTTCTTGAAATAAATTTGGTGCTAATTATAAGTTGAATGGAGACATTGTTTCATTGGTACACTTCCAATTAGATTAATTACAATGAATTGCTAGAGTTGTGGTTATGTTAGCTGAGGTAAAATTAGTTTTTGATCATTATGTGTTGATGAACATAAAAATTGGACAGTGCATGTATTATAATAAAGGCAACGTTACAGTCGAATGGTTTATCATGTTGTGAGCGTCAAACTTTTTAACGTGACAACTTTTCTTTGTGTGAGGATGGTTTAAGCAGAAAGGGCAACAAGTTAAGTCAATTATTAGATTTGATATCAGATCTTTTGTTAAGACATGAAGTATTTGCAATATACTACAGGTTTTCATATCTGTACATTTGAAACAGCATCAGTGTTTTCATCAATGACTACCTTTTGTTTCTTAGTTTAGTGTATTAGCATGCTAAAGTGCAGTTGAGGCCGATTGGATGTCATTTGTTTTGTAAGTATTTTCTTACAAACCAGAGGATGATATGAAGTGAGGATTTGACCTAAAGGTGACACGAGATGAACAGTGACAGGCTCAACAAAGTCCACAAAGACCATAAATGTCTGCACTAGTTTGCATCGTAATACATATGACAGTTATGGAGATATTTCCCTCTGAACAGCAAATGTAAAACCTCAACCGTGGGGACCATGAATGTCTGTACGCAATTTGAAGGGAATCTCTGCAATAGTTGTTGAGATTTCAGTCTAGAACGAAAAAAATCTGTTCACAATTTTTTATCCGTCCTTTTTCTTCCTAATTCTCACGACTCATGTTCACACTAAGGCAAGGCCGTATGATGACTTTGTTTCAATTTGGGGGATCACAAGCCCAAAATCCTGTTTAGTGCACAGCAGCTCAGCTGAAGGCAACAATTTGACATATATGAAGAGCAAAGTTTGCCATAATAAATGAATAATGAATGAACTCTTATTTGGTTTTAAATGGAGCAGTAACTATACGCAATAAAACAATTAAACTGAAATATCAGTCTCTATTCTCCCTATAATTCGTACCAAATTACTCACAAATTCTTATTATATTAAATGATTAGGAAACTACAGACCTCAATAAAGCATTATCAGTCTTTTGTTTGTCCTTGCTTTTATTATCTGCGTGCAATACTTCCAAATAGATATTATGCTCATCATTTTAAGATTAATATTTGTAGAGCAAATTGACTCATTGTATATGTGTGCGTTTCTCTCTGTGTCTATTTGTGTTCAGATATTGATAACAGCGGCTTCGTGAGCGACTTTGAGCTCCAGGAGCTGTTCAGAGAGGCGCGTTTCTCCCTGCCGGGGTACAAAGTGCGAGAGATCATCGAGATGTTCATCGCTGGAGACACCAACAAGGACGAGAAGATCAGCTTTGACGAATTTGTTTCTGTAAGTTTGGATGCAGTTTGTGAGCAAAAGAAGTACAACTTATTCATCAAAAGCGTGCATGGAGTAACGCAGCCTGTCCATGTTCAGATCTATCAAGAACTGAAGAGCAAGGAGCTCAGCGAGACGTTTAGGAAAACCGTGACAAGGAGAGATGGGATCCGTTCCTTCGGAGGAATGTCAGGAAACTCCAGCGAGGGAACGCAGCACTCCTACTCTGGTGTGAGAGAGTATGCATTGTGTGTGTTGTTGTTGCTGTTGTTGTTGTTGTATGTATATCATGCTTTATGTCGATTTTCCTAATTTTGATTGCTGTGATCTCGGTGTGCCAAAAAGTGTAGCTCTCTGTGACTATATCATGTGTGTGTAGATGAGGAGAAGGTGGCATTTGTCAACTGGATTAACAAAGCCCTGGCAAAAGACAAAGACTGCCAACACCTGCTGCCCATGAACCCTGACGATGAAAGCCTCTTCACCTCTGTTCGTGATGGCATCCTGTTATGGTAACACACACACACACACACACACACACACACACACACACGGACGAATCTGAGATTACACATATCTGAAATAACTCACTCACACTCCTTGTTCTCCATCAGCAAAATGATCAACCTGTCTCAGCCTGACACGATTGACGAAAGAGTCATCAACACTAAGAAACTTGCCACTTTTACAATGACAGTGAGTAGTAAATCAATAACACTTATAACACACATACACTGCAAATACTTAGAAACGTGTCATGCATGCTAGCGTGCTCGTTTGCGCTCTGGCGGAGAGTTAATTGAGAAGCTCGATAGCTAGTTGTTTTTCACCAGACTATTTCATGGCTGCTTACTGTGAGGTTGCAGGCAACCAGCTGAGGCTCCAGAAATTGTAGTTTTAAAAAAATATATATTTAATGAGTAATGGACAGAGCCAGGCTAGCTATGTCCCCCCTGTTTCCAGCCAACTGGCTGCTAAAGCTCCAACTTCATACTGAGTTGACAAAAGTGAGAATGGTATCAATCCTCTCATCTAACTCTCTGCAAAAAAAGCAAATAAAGGTATTTACTAAAAAATCAAGCATTACTTTTAACAATAATTTATAAAGGGCTGGAAACTAAGAAACAACATTTGTATCTCACTAACTAGTTAAAAGGAAACTAGAAATAGATACATTTATTTGATTTTATTCAACTAAGACAGTAACAGTTATAAGTGTAGCTCTAGACAATAGATTGGTCTTTCAACAAGGTTGCACTGTGCAATACCATCTTGTAATATATTAACTTATTACTACATCATGTATTATATATATTCTGTAAATGTCTCCTCTGTGGAGAAGGAAGGATAGAACAGTCACATATTTGTCCTTTTTTTACAACTTGATGTTGTTGTTTAATAAGTTAGTTATTATTTGGAGGACTCGGGCCACAGCCTTTCATTTTGGTGAGCTGGTACAATTATTTCTATGAAATTTCTGATTTTGAGCAAAAATGAACATGTTGATCCACAATTTGTAGGAGAATCTGGTCCTAGCACTGAACTCAGCTTCAGCGATCGGCTGTATGGTGGTGAGCATTGACGCCCATGATCTGATGGCTGGGAAACCCCACCTGGTTCTGGGCCTGCTCTGGCAGATTATCAAGGTCGGCCTCTTTGCTGATATAGAAATCAGCAGGAACGAAGGTTAGTTCACACGCACACGCACACAAGGTGTATTTAAAAAACTATAACCTTTTATAGAGAGTTTTAAACTAATGGCATGTGTGTCTTCAGGTCTGATTGGCCTTGTGACAGACAAGGAGAATCTGGACCATCTGCTGTCTCTCTCCCCTGAGGAGCTGCTGCTCCGCTGGGTCAACCAACATCTACGCAACGCTGGAACAAACACCATCAGCAACTTCAGCGATGATATTAAGGTCCTCCTCAGAAAACACACACAAACACACACACACACACATTTACACAAAAAAAGGTGTGTAATCCCTTTTTGTATTGTACCACTGTAGGACTCACGAGCCTACTTCCACCTGTTGGACCAGATTGCTCTTCAAGAGGAGCAAGACTACAAAAGGAGCGTCAAAATCGACATGAGCGCCATTAATGTGAGTCACTTTATTTTAAAATCACAAAGAAAAGCTGATGAATGGAAAATGTCAAATCTCTCTGTTCTATTATCCTACAGATATAAATCACACTAAATATAGGGACCTTCCCATTGGATTCTGGCATGATTATATGTACGTAGTGTCATGTTTTATGTGTATGTGAAGGAGCGTGATTTGGACCGAAGGGCTGAGATGATGCTGCGGCAGGCGGCCCGGCTGGAGTGCAGACAGTTTGTGTCTCCTCATGACGTCACATCTGGGAACAGCAAACTCAACTTGGCTTTTGTGGCCAACCTGTACAACATGCATCCTGGCGTGCAGAAGGCTCAGATCAATGGCGGCAACGGCATAGGAACTGCACACATAGAGCGTGAGACACCGATTTTGTCCAATATTAGGTTGCATCATACCACGGTCTTGGGGCTGCTCATTGCATCACATAAAATGCTGGCATACACACTCATGCCAGAATGCTTATCATATTGTAAATGTACAGAGAACTGATTTGAAGAAAAACCCACAGGTCATAAACCCAATAAAAAGCCCAAGTAAGTAAATATTTCAGGGTTAGTTATGCCAGCCATAAAACCATATCTGCTTTACATAAGCTACCGCTGAACTTAAAACATTCCTACCAGGTGACAGTAACTGTGTGGGAACAGCTGGTTGATAACGTGATGTGGCTGTTTATCATGTTCTTCATATCTTTCCAGCTGAGTCCAACGAAGAGAAAACATTTAGAAACTGGATGAACTCTCTGGGCGTCTCTCCGCATGTCAATCACTTGTTCTGGTATGTCATCAGATACGCATCAATGTGGATAACCTTATCAAAGACAAGGGATGGAAACTTTATGCCTCCATTTATCTATTGATGGGCTGCACCAGTACAACCAGTAATGAGGGTAGAGAGTCATCTGGGCAATTAGGAAATCAGGGGAGCAACATCAGTGTCCTCTTTCGATATACTAACATTTAAAAATTGGCTTTTATTTAGTTTTACACTTACCTTTTATCTATATTTATGTTATTACATTTGTATATCACATGTTCTCTTCTGCTCTTGTGAGTATAAGCATTGTTTTCTTTGCTCTTACTTTCTAAAATTATTTTTGAAGTTGCCATATAAATAAAAGTTATTATCTTTATTAATATTATCACAGTACAAAGTATTCTACTTGTAGACTGGTGCCTTGCTCAAGGGTTATATAGCTGAAATATTATTACTTCACTTTCTGTACACACATTTTTCTCTGTACCAGTTTACCCCTTTAGACTTCAAAGCTGTAATGTCCCAATTTATAATAAGTGTCATGAACAGGGTTATAGACAGGTTTAAAAAAAATCTGAAGTTGAGTCCATGTGAATGTGGTAGAGGCATATTGGATCCCACATTGATTTATTAATTTATTGGACCAGAAGTAATCAAATGTAAACAGTCTATAACAGACTGGCCTAAGCCTGTAAAATATCCACAAAGTTTTAAACGCCAACAAGAATCCCATTTTTAGTGCACAAGCCTGAAAATGACATGCTCAAAATAAAGTGACTCTCTGTAATTACTTTGTTAATTAGATTAAGTGATACTGAACCAGATTTAGCATAGTGTAAATCTTGTATTTTTTTCACCTCTTTAGTTCAATGATTCATTTCTGCATGCGCCTCAGTGCAGTGATACCGTGTTTTCCTCACTGTCTGTGTGTTTGCTCTTACAGGGACCTGTGTGATGGTTTGATCATCATGCAGCTTTATGAGAAGGTTAATGTGTCTGTGAACTGGAAGAAAGTCAACAACCCACCTTATCCTGTCCTGGGGGCCAACATGAAGAAGGTGTCCACATTAAAGAAATAGAAAGAAACATTTTAACGATAAAATAAAAGGAAGGTAAGATTGTATTTCCTCTCGTGTCTCAGCTGGAGAACTGTAACTATGCTGTGGAGCTGGGCAGGGATGTAGCTCATTTCTCTCTAGTCGGCATCGGAGGAGAAAACCTGAACGAGGGGAGCCGATTGCACACCCTGGCGCTGGTCTGGCAGCTGATGAGGAGGTACAAGCACTGGTCAAAGCTGTGGGACATAACAATTTTGGTGGTTTGGATGCAATGGCTCCTTAGCGTTGTCTATCCTGCTTGTTATCCTCCAGGTACACAGTGTCGGTTTTGTCAGATCGGGGAGATGGTGATAAGGTTGGAGATCAGATCATCCTCAACTGGGTCAACACCACCTTGAGCCACAAACGAAAGGACACACAGATCAGCAGCTTCAAGGTATGTGTGTGTGCGTCTGTTTGTGTGAATGCATGGTGTATATGAGTAAACACATTTGCATTGGACCCTGTTTCCCTGTTTTCTGCAGGACAAACTGATCAGCACCAGTCTGCCAGTGATTGACCTGATCGACGCCATCGCTCCCGGTACCGTCAAGTGGAACATGGTGAAGAGAGCAGAGAGAGGAGTGCTGAAGGATGCTGATAAACTCAACAATGCAAAGTAAAAGACAAAATCTCAACTGCCCCCCCCTTCCCTGTATCTTTGTATTTGTCACTCGATCATCTTCTCGTCTCTCTTTCTGTTTCTCTCCCAGGTATGCGATCTCATTGGCTCGTAAGATCGGAGCTCGTGTCTACACGCAGCCGGAAGATTTGGTGAAAGTAAATCCCAAGATGGTGCTGACGCTGTTCGCCTCTCTCATGGGCCACGGTATGAAAAAGGCCGACTGCTGAAACAGACAGGAACCAGCCACCTGGAAACCAACCACCAATATACATTTCATTTCTGTGTGCTTTTCATTCCCCCCCATGTTTTTCTCATCAATGTATTTTTTTTCTTTAACCTTTACCTTTCTGTGATCAGAGCAAGACACTGTTATTCTCTGTTTCTCTTTTCATGCAAACAATAAACGTACTTAAAGTTGTAAATCATTTCTCATCAGCATTAGCATTTGTTTGTTGCCTGTGATTTGACAGAGCAAGCTCCTAATTGTTCTTTTCTGTGTCATATTTGATAGTGTATGACATCTGTTTACTTATTCTGCTATATGAACAGAAAAGGAGATACAGCAGAAGGAAAAGCAGAATCACACACGCACCTATCCTTTTTATCTGTAAATGTTGTGCATTGAATATTGCTATAAAATTATTAAAGAGAATCTATTAAATGTAACCAGCGACCTTATATGTGTCTGGTTAAATAAAGAAGAAAACCAATATACTCATGTGGATTTAGAGACACTGAGCTACATTTTAGGACAACATAAAGGGGAGCATTGGATGTGATCCGATAGTGTCTCGAAAATTTGGAAATCCAAAAAATTGAATTATGCTATGAAGTCCACAAATACTTATCTTCTCTTTGGTGACTGGGTCAGTATATCTGCAACACACTCAAAAGGGATTTTGAACGCAACACAATTTAAACAAAACAAAAAAGTAGCCAATGTATGGTGATGGAAAGTGTACAATTCTGAGGTACTTGTACTTGATTAATTAAATTTTCTTCTATATAACTCCACTGCATTTCAAATATTGTACTCCAAGGATTTTGTTCCTAAGTACTTTACAGATCCAGATTACTAATGCAACAATATTTATTTACAAATAAATTAAGTATATAAAACCACCCCACCTTTACTATCTGCAACATAAAAAATATGCTTACACATCAATAAATTAGTATCTATTACAATCTATGAATTGAATATTACCTGATTATGATTATTCTGCAGAGGGAATACTTACTGGTACTTGTACTTGTACTTTTCCCTAAATAAAATGCCTCTGTACGTCTTCCACCGCTGTACTGTATTTACTTTTTCGGTCCGTATATTAACAATTACTTCGCCAGGGGGAGCAGTTTGCACTTCGAGTTTAAACGTAGGTGTGTTGACCCTCGACGGCTGCCGTACCATAACAAACACGTCATTTTGGAGCGAAAGTTTTCGAAACACTTGACAGGACGGACAGGACGGACAGGACATGTAGCGCCGGAAGTGTGCTGGTTAAAAAGCACGTTACCTCACAATATTAATATAATATTTTTTAAAAAGTTGCTTGTTCAAGTAGCGACACACCAAGAGACTGTAAACATGGAAGGACTGGAGATGTCTGCCATGATACCGGCTCTGCAGGAGCTAGCGAGGTGAGTAACGGGCTAAAAGTTGGCTAAGCTAAGCCATAAACACCGCTAACGTCACACTGTGTTGGTGTTTGCAGCGCCAGCGCGGCTGAGTACGACCAGGCGGTGCAGACACCTCGACAGATCCTCTGTCAGTTCATCGACCGGATACTTACGGACGTGGACGCCGGTGAGTCTCCAGGAATCTCCAGCACGTGCAGGGGGTGGACACAATAACAGAAACACCTGACAGTACAGTGCAGTAGTAAATATCAGCTTGTTGGAGCTATAAAAGCGTTAGTGGTCAGCTTTTAGTGAAAACTGGCAGATGTTTATGCAATGTATGTTCAACCAATCTTGCTTGTACTCTTATCTTTTCAATATTTGAGTTTTTTTTAATGTCCTTTTCCTCTTGCCACAATTTTGCTGTCTTTGTTTTGTATACTACTACTACTACTTTTACATTTATGTCAGGACTTTTCTGTCAAAATTAGTTTATAGGTGAGTTGTATGCTGTTGCCACTTACATGTCAGAAAGGTAATATCTATGCTGTTACATTTGTTTTTGTCGTAATAGCCGTTTTGTATCATAATCACGACCAACCAGGGCTGTTTGGTTTGTTTGTTGTTGGTTGGGTTTTTTTTGGCCTGTGCTCTCCCAGAAGTCCAGCTTAGGCCTCCCTATTTGGCAATGAATGATCATAAATGTAACAGTCTGACTCCTCGTATTATTCTTGCCTAGTTTGGGGTTGCACCAACAACTATTAATACAAAAAAGGTAATTTTATGTAGCATAAGTATGTGCTTCCCTCTCTTCTAACCCTTTCATCGTACTGTGACTTTTCAGATTGATCTTGTAACCAATCAGGGGAAGGAAGGTTCTTGATCCCCAGGTTGTGAACCAGTTGTGTTAATCAAATCTGTGTTCTTCCAGTTGCTCTCGGGCTGAGTAAGAAGTCCAGTTCAGAGCCGGCCTGTGTGATGCTGCTGGACTTTGTGCAGCATATAATCAAATCCTCGTCTCTGATGTTCGCCAACCCTGCCTGCCAGCCATCGCAGTACCCAGACACCACACAGAGCTGTACTGGTACAAGAAGTTAAACATGTCAAAAATGTTCAATTATTATTATTATTATTATTATTATTTTGTGCTTTTCTTTTCAACCTCTGATGTCCCCTCATTCCTCCCTTGATTCAGACTTCAGTAAGTGGGTGGCTGTTCGTTTGCTTCGTGTGGCAGCAGCTCCAGACTGTGACGTCATCCACGGGCGGGTCTCTGCCGTGTTGTGCTCTTTGCTTCACACTCTGAGAGCCAGGGCGCCGTTCATCTTCAGCCACCTCACTCAGGAGCTCATTTCTTTGGCCCAGGACCTCAGCGGCATCCTGTACACTCACATTTCCACACTGGCAGGAAGCGGACACACTTTGGACATTCACAAACGGAGCCGGTGGCCTGTAACTCTCGAGCGCTTCGGTATCTCCCCCGGTCGTGCCTCCTCGTACCTCACCGCCTCTCCTCTGGTTCTCTCCTCGCCGGCTGCCCTGGAGTCGCTGAGCGCCGTGACAATCGGTGCCGTAACCGACACTCTGCGGGGAGTCGTCTCCCGCCGTGACGTCAGTGTGGCCTGGGAGGCGGCTTGCTCCTTCCTTGCCAATGGCAACACCAGGTTGAGGAAGAGCTCCATGGCGATGCTGAGTCGACTTGTGGAGCTGGGAGGGTTTCCTGAGATGCAGGGCCACGAGTTCTTCACAGCCTACCTCCAGTTGCTGGAAACGCATTCCTACACGAACACAACAAACACAAACTTAGATGAGAAGCATCCGTATGAAGGAGAGCTGCTGCACCTGACTCGCTGTGTGTTTCAGTCGTCTGGTGTCTCTCATTCACGCTTTGAGCCCATCCATCTCTCGCAGATGTTCGAGTGTGTTTGTGCTCTCGGAGGCTCCGATGTCAAGCTGGGGTCAGAGGTTACCGAATCACTCTGCTTGCTGTTCAGCTTCTTGCTGTCCGTCGCCGTAGTTTATGAAAGTGCCGCATTGTTAAGAAGGCAGCGAGTCACCGAGGTCTGCAGGACGCTGGCACGCACCGTCGGAACAGAAGCTCAGGCTGAAGTAGGATTCTGTTCACCATCTTTTTTTTTTTTTTAGAAATCTCTCTCTCTCTTGCTGTTATAAACATCGTCACGTCTTTTCTCTCTCGCCCTCCTCACATATATCTGTGCTGCTTGTGTTTCACAGTGTGCGGAGGGGTTTCTCCGAGCCGCACTGAAGGCTGAGACGGCCGCGGTGATGCAGAAGTCAAGAGACGGAGAGACTGCTGCCAAGAAATCCTGCCAATCTGCCACCAAGTCCGTCGGCAAAACAACAAAAACATCAGCAGCGTAAGTTCCTAAACATTCACATCTGTGTTCTGTGAAGTAGTAAGTAGTGCAGTGGTGTAAAAGAGAGTAGAGACTGGGTTTTGACTTAAATCATGTGTATCCGTGTCTTAAGGGAGGTGGACATGCGTGTTGGCAGTGAGGTTTGGGCTGTGGTGAACAGTCGTCTGGAGGAGCTGCTGACTTTCTTGAACTCTGACGGCCCTGAAACCAAACTGACTCTCTGTGCTCTGGAGGGTCTGGCCCTCATCCTCCACCTGGCAGCCCTCTGCTCCTCTCCAACCAGGTAGTACACAGACATTTACACCTGCTGCCACTCCAGCCCTCCTACTACATAACGTCAATACTGACTCTCCAGTGTAAGAATAAGTTGCTGGAGTTTTGTGATATTTCTTCTCTCACCGAGCTTATTATACCACTCTTTGTTTCTCTGTCTCGTTGTTGACAGTCCTTCTGCTCTCCTCTGGGTGCCCTCTGAGACTCTGGGCAGGGCGCTGAAGAGCTGTCAGTCAGTGTTAGACGGAGGTCCTCAACCCGACTCAAACCACAGCTACTTTCAGTCTGCTTTCCGGACTACTGTTAAGGTCCTGGACTCTATCCTCTACCTGACAAGTAAGGATATGTACACTCATTGTACATCCTGTTCCTATGCTTTTTATTTGTTATTTTTCTACTATTTGTCCCCTCTAAAGAATATTGTCAGTTATTTAGATTATTCCCTACAAATGAATGTAAAAGTATATGGCAGAAATCAACCCCGAAGCACATCCTTTTGAGTACAGTTCATTGATCTCCATCTGTTTTCATCTCCGCGTGTGTTTGTGTATGTGTGTGTGTGTGTGTAGTGAACAGCAACAGCGAGGATGGGCTCCAGCGGCGCGTGTGTGCTCTGCTGTCTCTTCCCTGGGTGTGTGAGAACAAGTCCCTCTCCGCCTACAAGAGTTCAGGGTTCCCCTCCTGGCTGCCGGTCTTCGCTAATAGACTCAGCTTCTGTTACTGTGAGTGTTTATTCTGCATCACAACTCAGAAACATCTCACTAAAATGAAATTTGTGATGGCGTCTCTGGTCACCCGTAGCTGTATCTTTTTTTGTGAATTCAGGAGCTAAATATTTGTAAAGACGTTTCACAATTGCTATAGAATACTTTTAGCAGGCTCTTTGCATTGTGACTATTTGTAGTGACGTCAAACTTGACGTGTCGTTCCAGCGTTTGAGATCCAGGCGGACTGTGTGTCACTGCTGGCCCTTCTGCGTCGTGGCGTGTGTGATACGTGGCGGGTGTGCGTGTTGTCCAAGACGCTGCTGAGTCCAGATGACGTGAGGAGAGCGGCGGCAGTCAGGGCCTTCCCTCTTCTTCTTCACCACCTTGGAAACTCGCACCAAAACCTCATCAGCACTTCTCTGCTGTACGCACACATATATATGTATAAACAATATGCACACAATCGCAAATATGACCATTGCCACTTGCCCAAGTGTCATTGTTTTGTCATTCTTCAGTGATATTGTGCTTATTTTAAGTGTTTTAAACTTCTTTTTTTTTCCATTATGTTCATGTTGCACATTTTGACCATTTGCAGTCCCAGGATGGGGGACGGCTCAGAGCAGGTGAAGAAGGAGCTTGCCAGGATAATCGGTCAGCTGACCTGTATCCAATCAGACCTCTCCCAGCTTAGTGACACCCACACAGAGTCCACTCGTCTTCCTGAGATCCTCTGCCACCAACTCAGCCTTGCAGCAGAGCATTCTGGGAATACTTCTCCATCCCTCAGGGCTACTGTTGTCAGACCCTTCCTGCCACTGCTCGAACAGCAAGCTCCAAGTAGTGTTAAACAAGGTATTGTGTGATGTTTGCTTCAATAATGAGCTTTTACAAGAAAGCCTAAAAGATTCTACATTAATTATATATGCAATACATTGCATTGCATTATTTCATTCAGGTTATTTACTTGTTTATATCACTTTCTTAGCTTTCCTCGAAGCTTTGCCTCACCTCTGCCAGCATGTCAAACTGGTTGCTGGAGGAAGCGACTCCCAGGCAGTTCTCTGTGCTCTTATTGGTCTGATGGAGGACTCGGATCCAGCGGTCAGAACACGTTTCAGCCAATCGGTGCGTTTCCTGCTAACAGAGACCAGCAGAAACTCCGAGCAGGGCTCTCTGAGTGAGGTACAGTCCCAGCTGTAAGAATCTAATGTCTAAAAAAACCCCATTATTTTCATTATAAGCGTGTTATTTTAAGACAAAACATCATAAAATATTGAATGTAGTTAAGGGGAAAGGTTTTACATTTTTACTTGGTTCATACATTTTAGAACTGGCCTTTTGGGGATTATGATTTGTATATAGATACTTGCTTTTTTATTGATATTGAAAATGATGGTGAGGTTGATGATGTGTGTGTTTCTTCTTGCTATCTAAGCTACTGGTCACCCGTCTTAAAGAGGCATTCAACAACGCTAAACTCAACAGAGACGACGACCTGCGCAACACTCTGATCCTCACCACCGGAGAGATCGGCAGGTACGGGTGTCTTCCCTCTAGAGAACAGAATAGCACCACCAGCTGTGTGCGGACCACTCAAAGTGGCATAAACTAAGGCATAAGGCTAGCAACATTACCATCATCGTTTTCTCATCTTCAATTATGTGTTTGTATAGTTTCAAGTTCTTCTGCAGCATGTTTACTGTGTCATTGTTATTGTACATTACATCTTTCATTCTGTTTGTATTGACAATAGGTTTGCTTACTGTTAGTTCACCTCTCTCCTCTGCTGACAGAGCGTCTCAGGGTAGTTTGGTGTCGTTCTCTCTGCTGCGGCTGCTCCACTGTCTGCTGTCCAAGTCGTCCCCGGTGTCTGTAGCGGCTTACGCTCAGATCAGATCCCTGGCCACTGCCAAAGGTCTTAAACTTCAAACCCTCTTCAGTCAGTACAAGAACCCAATTTGCCAGGTATAAAAATTTTTAATGCTGCTCTAATAAATCTGGGCTATAAGCCGATGGTCATGGAGAAATGTATATATTCTCAGTCCAGAATGCTATGAATAATAATGAAATATATAAACAATACTATAGTCATTTTGTTTAAAAACGTGCAGCAGAGCTTGCTGTAATGCTTTTGTTTTCCAATTAGTGTTAATGTTCAATTAGTACGATGGTACTGGTTGTAGCGTAACAAGGACTCCAAACGATTGTGTGCATCTGTAGGTGGAGAGTTATTTGAGAAGTGTATTCTTTCCTGATTGTCACGCTGAATTTCATTGAGATTAATTCGTTTTTTACGTCAACAGAATTGGATCTGTGTGCAGCGTCTCAGAGATGCAGGGGCGTGCTGCATTTAACTAGTTAACTTTAACTTTCTTCTGTGTGTTTAGTTCCTGGTGGAGTCGCTGCATTCTCGTCACGCGTCGGCCTTGCGGAGCACACCGGATCAGGGCAGCGAATCAGCCAATCAGAGAGAGCTTGCTCTGGACATCCTGGCTCAGATCGCACACGCTTTTGATTTCCCGGACCTCCACCGCTTCCTCACTGTATGTCATGCACGTACTTTAACCACACAAAAGTAAACCGTTCATACAGTCTACAGTGTGCTGTGATAGTACATTGAGACTGTATGATGTATATGTACATGCGTGTTTCTGAGCATGTATGCTTGATACTTGTCTGTACAGAGGACCCTCCAGGTGCTCTTGCCCTACCTGGCAGCCAAAGCGAGCTCGACTGGCTCCGCCCTTATCCGTACCCTGGCCAATGAGCTGAAGGCAAACAGGAGAGAGATCCTGATCAACAACTTCAAGTACATCTTCAGCCATCTGGTCTGTTCCTGCACTAAAGAAGAGCTGGAGAGGGCTTTCCACTACCTGCAGGTATTCAAAATATTACCCTACAGTGGAGACAACAGAGCAACTAGTCTGTGGCTTTGAAGAGAGCGTAGATGGATATAATGACTTGAGTTCCCCGTCGTAAAGGGCTGTCTGACGGCCAGGTAAAGTGGTGAAAATATTCTAAATATAGCGTTTTAGGTGGCTAAAAGACATTTTGCTGATAATAAAGTAATGTTTGTTGTCTAGTAAACAATTGGATTACCAGACTGATACATATTTGTTTTCCTACTGTTCTCTCAGAGTGAGACAGAGATTGAACTGGGCTCTCTGCTACGGCAAGACTTCCAGGGTCTTCACAACGAGCTGCTGCTGCGCCTGGGAGAGCACTACCAACAGGTCGACACAAACACACACACATGTACACAAGTCTTTTTCAGAATATATTCTTGAGTGCATACATGTCAGTAATGAATTACGTAGTTTAAAACTAGTTATTGTTTCTTTACGTTTCTTTGTAGGTGTTTAATGGTCTGGCTATCCTGGCTTCCTTTGCGTCCAATGATGACCCGTACCAGGGTCCCCGAGACATCACCATCCCAGAACGCATGGTACGTGTCAGAGTGGAATGTGCTATTACAGCTTTATTTTGTACTTTTCACTAAATACACAGTAATAGAGACATGCTGTGAAATTATAACAGACAGTGTCACTCAGCTCCAAAGGCGTTTGAAACAAACTACAATGCATTTATTATACTTCAGATCAAACAAACAAAGCACTTTTTTAGAGATCTTTTTGGACTCTGGTAAACAACTTTACATGCACATGACATTTAAAATAAAAGTGTATATATATATATATATATATATAGTAAATGATTATTATATAATTAGTAATCAATAATCTCCACTCTTTTTTTTAATTTTTCCTTCTTTGGTCATTGTGTGACAGGCGGACTACCTGCAGCCGAAGCTGCTGGGAATTCTTGCCTTCTTCAACATGCAGCTGCTCAGCTCCAGCGCAGGAGAGAAGGACCGCAAGAAGTTGGTGTGTGATCCTCGCCCGACAACTAATTTGATATTTGAAAATGTATTGTTTCAGTCAGAGAGTTCACAGAGCTACCAATTGAAGTCAATATCGTTCACAGCAATCTGATTTGATAAATGCTGTTGTTTGTCCACTGGGACTCTGCTCAGCTTGCATAGTGTAAAAAGAAAGAGTTCGCCTGTTTGTTTTTTTTTGGACAGGCATTGACCAGTGTGATGGCTCTAATGCGGCTGATGGGCTCCAAACACATCAGCTCTGTCAGAGTAAAGATGATGACGACGCTCCGCACGGGCCTCCGATACAGAGAGGACTTCCCTCTGCTCTGCTGCCAGTCAGTACACAAACTCATGTTTAGGTCCCAAGGAAACTGCATATCTGTTGTATTCTGCTTCTGTTATTCAGCTTCCCTCACCACCCAAAGTTAAGGCGTATGAGAAGGTTGCTGGAGATAGCTGAACCACTGACCAGAAAAAGGCGATTTCTAACATGATTGCATATTTGATAGAGCTCTCTTTGTCTACTAATTCACACCACAATCCTGTGTGATTAGCTCAAGAGCCTCGCTTCTGCGTGTTAATTCCTTCCTCCTGTGTGGACAGGACGTGGGAGTGTTTTGTGAGGAGCGTGGAGCCGGCACACTTGGGCCCTCTGCTGAGTCATGTTATTGTTGCACTCCTGCCCCTGATCCCACTGCAGCCCAAAGAAACTGCTGCTATCATCCGCTTCCTCATACTTGACAACAGGTAACACACACACAAACAAATAAAAAAATGACCAAACTGGTCCTCTGCAGAAAGTTACACATCTAAATCATACATACGAAGTGAAATGTTTAAACAACATTTTACAAACTCCCACAGGGAAGAGGTCAACGACTACCTCCATGAGATTTACTTCCTGCCCAACCACCGAGAGCTGAAAGACATCCACACTGTTCTGCAGAACTACAAGAAGGTCAGTGTGGACAAGAGGATGCTCACGATGATGGAGTCAATGCAGATGGCGACGAGGATTATTTATTGATATCCGTGGTTAAACATAAGAGTATGCACTAAATGGTAATACACTCTGATTCCATCCAGCTGACAGCCAGCAGCAGTGACCTGGCCGCAGCACTGCAGCTCTCCATGAGGGCCGTGCAGCATGAAAACGTCGACGTCAGGGTTCATGCGCTGACCAGCCTCAGGGACATGATGCACAGCAAGCAGGTACACACACGCACACGCAGACTGTTAGACGACTACCTCTAAAAGGACCAGAGTCCAACATAAAGCGTACCATAAATATGTTTTGGACTGCAGGAGTGGCTGCTGCGGCAGGTTTGTGCGAGTGAAGCGGTGGAGCCTGTCATCTCCAGCTTGGTGTCAGTGCTGCTGAAGGGCTGCCAGGACTCGTCCCCAGAGGCCCGCCTCCTCTGTGGGGAGTGTCTGGGGGAGCTGGGGGCCGTGGATCCTGGACGTCTGGATCTGTCACACACTCACACCCACGGCGACCGCAACACCTTTGTGGTAAGCAAGACAAAAGCCCAAAGCTGTGCATGTATAAAATAGATATATACAGTAGGTAGCTTATAACTATGGCAATATTTCCAACATATTTAAGTAAAAGTCTGCATTTGGAGACGGTATATTTTTCCGTGAACAGAGTGGAGTTGATGATCCCAACTTTGCCTACGACCTGCTGACTGAACTGACCAGAACTTTTCTGGCTTACGCTGATGATGTGAGAGCACAGGACTCTGCTGCCTATGCAATTCAGGTACTCACACTTCCTTTGGTCCTCAGAAATATACCTGAGTGAAGTTGATCGGATAAAAAGTTGTCAAAAAAGTCGAAGGACATACATTCATACAGACAGAGACTCCTTCAGTTTTATGTAAGGTCTTGCCTGTAATATGTGTTTGTGTCGATGTCCTGTAGGAGCTGCTGTCCATCTTTGAGTGTCGTGAGGGTCGAACCGACTCACCCGGGCGCCGTCTGTGGAGGAGATTCCCAGAGCAGATTCAAGAAATACTGGAACCACACCTCAACAGCAGGTATTCACATTTATACACACATAGACTTGCAGCACGTACACGTTCTGATCCTGTCGTGTAATTGTCTCACACGTAATTTAGATATCAAATCCCTTATTTCTTTTTTGTCCTTGTTCTTACCCTATCTCTCCTCCCTCTCTATCTTCAGGTATAAGAGCAGTCAGAAGGAGGTGAACTGGTCCAAACTGAAGGAGCCAGTGTACTTAAGCAAGAGAGGCAGCAAATTCTCTGATTGGTCAGCCACCTGGGCCGGATACCTCATCAGCAAGGTTAGCTGGTTAATCGTTCATCTCTGCAGAGCCAAACAGATACACAACTCATTGATCATGTATCCGTCTCTTCAAAATCTGTCAGATTCTTAGCACTTTGCATTTTGTCAGAACTGATTCTGTCTTTCCGAAGACATTTTGTTCGCAGTTGACCTAATAACATTATGACATTTTGAATATCAAAATGGAGCTCACAATATCTACAGAGACAATTCTTGACGAACTGTCACATGACAATTGTTCACGAAAAAAAGATGCAACGGTTTCAAGCACATTGAGACCAACAAACACACATTTTACGTGTCTTAGGTGAGACATGAGCTGGCCGGCCGAGTGTTCACCTGCTGCAGTTTCATCATCAAACACGACTACAAGGTCACAATCTACCTGCTGCCCCACATCCTGCTGTACATGCTGCTGGGCTGCACACCTGCAGAGCAACAGGGGGTGAGGACCGTATTTCTCCCAAAAGCTGTTGATCCCGGTTTTTGGCTTTTGTTTTATTTTTGGCATTAATAACACGCCTCCTTCCAGGTAACGGAGGAGATAATGGCCGTGCTGACAGCGGAGGATGGACGAGGAGGGGGTCTTGGTCAGGAGACGGCCTCCAGCCTATCGCAGCTCAGCACTCAGACCGTGTTCAGCATGTTGTCTCACCTCACACAGTGGAGCCGCCACATCCTCTACTCCAAACCCAAACACAACGGTGAGAGACACCCGATGCACAAATCTCTGGTGTCTAGGTTTTCACCGCTGTGTTGAAACGCATCAGTTACAGTAAAATAACTTTTAAGTTATTGACCCCGTTTATTAAATCAGTCGGCTTAAGTTGAATCCTGTGTGTCGCCTAAGTCAGTGACAACAGATCACACAATTATTTACAGGAAAATGTACTTCATGATTAGTTCAGGAATATTGACGCCTTAGTTTCGATGAACTGATTGTAATTGCGTGCATCCTTGTTGTTCACTGACCTGCATGATGAACTCATTATAAGCTCAAATGTTTGTATTGCAGAGAGCGGGGAGTACCAGCGTGTGGTGGCCTTCTTAAAGGGTATTCCACAGGACGTTCTGGCCAAGGCTTCTCTACGATCCAAAGCGTACACTCGCGCCCTCATGCACTTTGAAGCATACATCTTAGAAAACAAAGAGAACATCCAGGACCATCTCACCTTCCTGCAGGTCAGTTCATTGGATTTTTTTACTGGTTGCTTAGAAGAATGTTACAAATATATGTTGATGCTTCGTGTATAGACCTACGTTAATTAAGTGCAACAGTGCAAGTCTATATGTTCTGGTACTATATCAAATCCTGTTTAAGAGGACAAAATTATTTGCTATTAACACATCCTTGCTGTTAGATTACTAAGCTCATCTTTATAAGTAAATACAAATGTGTCACCAAGTTTGACAAAAGTGTGGTTGAGGGTAGGAGAAGAACAATAATGTTGAATTATCCCTTGTTAAGTGGAAGTTGCAGCTCTCTGAAATGTATATTTTGTATGAATGGCTGCTGCAGACTCTGTACGCTGCCATGCATGAGCCCGATGGAGTGAGGGGGGTCAACGCCCTGAGGAGGGAGGAGCCGTCGCTGCGTGAACAGATACTGGAGCACGAGAGCATCGGCCTGCTCCGAGACGCAACCGCCTGCTATGACCGGGCCATACAGCTGGAGTCGGACCAGGTACACACACATGCACACAGTACCATGTTTAGTTACCTTGCTGTTTCTGCCTTTCATTCTTAACTTTCCTTGTAACGACAAAAAAAAGGTTCAGAGCAATAGTATATAAGAGAGAAGTGGCCACTATATATATATTATCGGTTATATCAGGATAAAAGATAACAGGGTGTTGTCAGCTCTTATTTGTTACACTGTTGCATCTTTCTGTAATTCTTTCCATATTTCATTATTATCCCTCTGTGTATAGATTGGTCACTATCACGGGGTGATGACCTCTATGCTCGGCCTGGGACAGCTGTCAACAGTCATCACTCAGGTCAATGGAGTACTGGCCAGCAAGTGAGACACAGACATACACATATTGTACATTATGGCATCTCCTATACTCACTGAAGTTTAGTTTTAATTCAAGTTAAATCCACTTTAACTGTAGGTGGAGACGGTCTTGATGGCTTCTTAACTATTGTATTTTATACCGAGACAACATGTATGTCAGTTAAGATCCACTGAATATAGCTGTGTCTGCACATATTAAGGCACCAGTGGAAGTCGGAGCTGAACACCTACAGAGTGGAGGCGGCCTGGAAGCTCGGTAAATGGGACCTGCTGGAAGATTATTTGAGTTCAGGTAATAAAACACACCGCTTATCCATGAAACCTGCAACATATTGAACTGTCTATTGTGATATCTAGTGAAACACAACAGTTAATGACTTAAGTTTTGCACTACCATTGTGTCTGCAGACCGCCCGTCCAACACCTGGGGCGTACGGCTTGGCCAGTTACTGCTGTCGGCTAAGAAGCCGGATGCCGAGACTTTCTATGAGAAGCTGAAGCTGGTGAGGAAGGAACAGGTCGTCCCTCTGTCTGCAGCCAGTTACGAGTGTGGCACCTACCAGAGAGGATACGAGTACATCGTCAGGTCTGTGTGTGTGTTACGTTTTGCGTGTCATTATTAGTTTTCCTGGTTGTCTGTATCAACAACTTGTGAATGTGTGTCTGGTTAGGCTCCACATGCTCAGTGAGTTGGAGCACAGTTTTACTGAGCTGCAGAAACAGAGGGAATGCTCCGCCCCCAGCCTCAGTCATCTGCCTCCTCATTGGTCGGATCGACTGGAGATGACCCAGAATTCCTTCAGGGCCAAGGAGCCGGTCCTGGCCCTCCGCCGTGCCCTGCTTAGCCTGGGACCACAGTAAGCATGTAGAAACTGATATAGCTCTGATATAACTGATGCTATTGTAGCATCTACGCCAACCTCTTTTAGATCTTAGCGCCTGACTAAGACGCAAACCTGAAGAAATATCAGTGTCAATTGAACAAGTTCAGGGCACATCACAAATCAGGCCTCGTGTTTTCTGTGCAGGCCAATGAGCAAAGAGCTGGTTGGGGAGTGCTGGCTGCAAAGTGCCCGCGTGGCCAGAAAGGCAGGACACCACCAGACTGCCTTCAATGCACTACTGAACGCAGAGAACACACACCTGGCCGAGCTGGTCACCGAGAAGGCCAAGTGGCTTTGGTCCAAGGTATAACCGACCCTTTCAACACAGTTTGCACCTCCTTGTCTAAAATACACAATCAGCATTTCTTGTGTAAAGCTGACCCTGTTTTGCACCTGCTTTACAACTAAAAACTCATTAATCATTAACCAACTTTGTGCTTTCCTATTCACAATTCAGTTGTTGTTTTTTTTTTTTTTAAAGGAAAATATGATTGTCATACACAATGTGCACTCACACAAATCTTGGTGTGTCGACAGGGCGATGTACACGAGGCCCTGATCGTCCTGCAGAAGGGCGTGGCCCAGTGTTTCCCCGAGGATCAGCCACTGACGGACCCTCGCAGCCTCCAGACCAAGAGCAGGGCCATGCTGCTGGTGGGACGCTTCATGGAGGAGACGGCCAACTTTGAGTCCAATGCCATCATGAAGGCGTACAAGGTAACAGCCGTGATATTTGTAGAGGGGATGAACCGCTGCAGGACAAAGGCTTTGATTAAACACAGTTGAACAGTTTGCAAGATTCATTTGAGACATTTTTGGAGACTGTAGAGGCAATAATGCAAATAGTACAAAGTCATTTTCAAGCACAAATCCCAAACATATCCTATTCCAGCTATTACAATTGCAAGAAGTTGCTGCTTTTCTGTGTCTTGCGTGATCGTAAACTGAATTCCCTCAGGACATTTTTTAGACCAACCGAATAATTGATTAATTAATAAAAAATAAGCAAATTCAGCAATAAAATGTTAGTTGCAGCCCTGCTTTGAAGTGTGCTTGTTGCGTTTCTTAGGACGTGACCAACCTTCTGCCTGAGTGGGAGGATGGAAACTTCTACCTGGCCAAGTATTACGACAAAGTGATGCCAATGGTAACGGATAACAAGCTGGAGAAACAAGGGAACCTCATCCGATATATCGTTACATACTTTGGAAAGTAAGTTATTTGTCTTACTTCTGATGCCGAGACCCTTCAGTCTATGAGCAAAGTCTTTACTCCACCATGGACTCATTAGTTTCTTTATCATGCATTTATTTTTGGGTTGTCTCCCTCCCAGAGCCTTGCAGTTTGGAAACCAGTACATCTACCAGGCCATGCCTCGCATGCTGTCTCTCTGGCTGGATTTTGGAGCCAAAGTGTGTGAGTGTGAGAAAGGTGGGTGGCCAGTAGGGACTGTTAATGTTAAATAAAGATACACAGAGGGCAATGAGATACTTCTAGTGTCTGTCCTACTCACTAGCAGTTTATGCCTAACAGCGAAGACAGAAAAAAACAATATGTAAACACCTTCAAACACTATCCACACATCCCTCCACCACAGCGGGGCGAGCAGACAGACAGATGCGACAGGAGTTGGGCAAAATCAACACGGTGGTGAGCGAGCACTGTGCCAACTTGGCGCCGTACCAGTTCCTCACAGCCTTCTCCCAGCTCATCTCCAGGGTGTGCCATTCCAGCGACGAGGTCTTCACCGTCCTCATGACCATCGTGGCCAAAGTCTTCCTGGCGTACCCCCAACAGGCTATGTGGCTAATGGCCGCTGTCTCCAAGGTAGGTGTGTGTGTGGGTGTGTGTGTTTTTTTTGTTGCCTTGATAATCAGGAACTTGTGTGCTGAATGCCTGCAGTTAAATCTTTTGAGGCATGGTGAAGAACTCCTAAACACTGAATATCTGCACAACCACCATCTACTAGAAGTGTATACTTTATACTGCGTGTATGCCACAATGTGTTTTGTCAGATCAGTTCCCTTTGCAAACATTACAAATCCCTCATACTTATTGTGTGATTGATTGACCAGCTGATTTAATACCTGCATAAAGTCCCAAGTCTACTAATTGCTTTTCTAAAGACATATTACCTCACATTCAGTCCTGACTCTGTGTGTTTTTATTTGTCTTTTTTTCAGTCTTCCTACCCGATGCGTATGAACCGTTGTAATCAGATCCTTAAGAAAGCAATTAGTCTCAAACAGTCTCTGGAGAAATTCATTGGAGATGCCAACAGGTTGACTGACAAGCTGCTGGAGCTCTGCAACAAGCCGGTACACACACACACACACACACACACACACATACACATAATAGTATTATATTACATAGAATTAAAAAAGAAAGTTCACTTCCAAACCCTGGCAATTTTAGATTTATGAAGGTTATGTAAACTATACTTTGTCAAGTGTTAATCTTAAAAAGATTCATTTTTTAACCTCAAAATGACTAATGTGTAAATATGATACAGCCTAATTTCATTTTATTACCTTCGTGCCGTGGTTTTCTGGTTTGCATGGCACCCTAAGGTATGATTTATTTCATAAATGCATAGTTTCATACTGATTTTTAATGGGTTGTGGAGCCACAGCATAAAGATGCAGTTCACGTACTTCAAAAGCTCGATATAAAATACTCCGAGGTGAATGTGGACCAACACATTTTATTGGTTGACTAGATTAGATTAGATCAAATAAACATGTCTTGATCCCCTTGAATATATATTTCTGTGAATGTGTCTTTCAGGTGGATGGCAACAGCACCACCCTCAGCATGAGCGTTCACTTCAAGCAGCTAAAACGTCTGGTGGAGGAGCCGACCTTCAGCCAGATCCTGATCCCGCTGCAGTCGGTCCTCATCCCTACGCTGCCCTCTACTGGCGGGGCAAACACACAGCACGACGCTTTCCCCGGACACTGGGCTTACCTGGACGGGTTTGAAGACAACGTAAGAGAGAGGGAAAGATCATTTTGATAGTTGTCATAAATGTTTTAGGAGGAATGACCATTACGAAGAGTCATAAAGCAGCATTATCTGAGAAATTCAGATTTTATGATCACAGAAATCATCTTGAACTGTTGATACCTCGTACCTCTAACCTGTGTGTGTGTGTGTGTGTATGTGTTTTGTTTGTGTGAAGGTGGAGATCTTGGCCTCCTTACAGAAGCCTAAGAAGATAAGTCTGAAGGGTTCAGATGGGCGGAGCTACACCATGATGTGTAAACCTAAAGATGACCTGAGGAAGGACTGCCGACTCATGGAGTTCAACTGCCTCATAAACAAGGTGTGTGTGTGTGTGCGTGTGTGTGTGTGTGTGTGTGTGTGTGTGTGTGTGTGTGTGTGTGTG
>NW_022280037.1:9084417-9087077 GCF_004355925.1 Anarrhichthys ocellatus
GTGTGTGTGTGTGTGTGTGTGTGTGTGTGTGTGTGTGTGTGTGTGTGAGATATTTGTTTACTAACTGTACAATATTTTTTTTGTTATATTGATTATTATGGAGAAGTAGTGGTCATCTCTCCCCAGATGGAAGTAACGCCTGTCAATATTGTAATATGCAGTACAATGCAATGCTGAACAGTGTGACCAGAAACTGAAATTATAAAAATCTGCCAAAAATTGATTTATGACAGGGCTGTTAATCCTATTAGATTGTACCTAATAAATCAGTATCTCTGTGTTAAGTCTACTGCATGCGTGTAAAAAGAGTTACCACACTCTAAAGTCAGCAGTATTTATTGCACGTGTACATGGTCTCTGTGTGCGTTTGCATGTGTAGTGCCTGCGTAAAGATGCTGAATCCAGGCGGAGGGAGCTACATATCCGAACCTACGCTGTGATTCCTCTCAATGAGGAGTGCGGCATCATCGAATGGGTCAACAACACCGCTGGTCTTCGACACATTCTCACCAAGCTGTATAAAGAGAGAGGTACACTCCCACTTAAAAACCTAAAAGTAGAGATAAACAAATTGTCAGCTTAAACAAAAATGTATCTTGGTCATATTTGTATGTGTGTTGTAGGTATCTACTTATCAGGTAAAGAGCTCAGGAAGCTTATTCTTCCGAAGACAGCCCCCTTTGAGGAGAAGCTCCGAATCCACAAGGAGGTGCTTTGTGTTCGACACCTTCCTGTATTCCACGAGTGGTTCCTCCGGACCTTCCCCGACCCCACATCCTGGTACGACCCCACCTGCAACTCTTTTTTAGTGTGTGTTTGTCTGTGTATGTTACCACGTTTTGAAAGGAGCATTTTCAGTTCTGGATTTAAAAATGTAGAACTTTTTGCATGGTTTTACATTTCATAAGGGTCCAGTTTGGGTTTAAAATTACATAGCAGCAGAGAATGTTGGTATTTTTAAAAGCATCTTAACACCTTTTTAGTCTGGCTTTTCAATTGAGCTTTATTGATGTTATAATTCCGAATATTTATTGTGTTTTAGCTTTTAAGTCTGGCATTTAATTGAGCATTATTTATAATTTTTTGTACTTAACCTTTTGTAGTCTGGCCTTTAAATTGAAATTAATTAATTTAAACGGGGAGGGGTTGGTTGATCAATTTAAGTTGCGGTTAAATCCAGGGATAAGAAGTAATCACTCACTCTTTGTTCGCAGGTACAGCAGTCGCTCTGCGTACTGCCGCTCCACCGCCGTGATGTCCATGGTGGGCTACATCCTGGGTCTGGGGGATCGCCACGGAGAAAACATCCTCTTTGACTCTTTCACTGGGGAATGTGTTCACGTCGACTTCAACTGCCTCTTCAACAAGGTTTGTTTTTGCCTCAAATTGTCTTTGATTATAAATGAATCAGGAGTAATTTAGATAAATCATAAATCATGTAAAATACCTAGATATTGTTATTTCGTCCTACTTTTTCCTGTTGCCTGACCTTTCCCCTCATTTCTCTACCGCTCCTTTTTTCCCTCTCCACTAGGGGGAGACCTTTGACGTCCCCGAGGTGGTTCCCTTCCGTCTGACCCAGAACATGGTCCACGCCATGGGGCCCATGGGCACCGAGGGTCTCTTCAGACAGGCCTGTGAGGTCACCCTGAGACTAATGCGAGACCAGAGGGAACCGCTCATGAGGTACACAAACATAAATAATATTCCTTCAAACCTTGTCTCAATGAAGTACAGAAATAATGTTTTTAAAAGACAGCGGGTAGAGTATGTTTACCAAGCAAGGAGTGTATAGTTCTATAGTTACTGTTTTTTAAAAAAGGTTTCTAAAGTTACATTTTTGTTTTTAACGTTCCCTCTAAGTGTGCTTAAGACCTTCCTTCATGACCCGCTGGTGGAGTGGAGCAAACAAGCCAAAGGACTTTCAAAAGCTCAGGCCAACGAGACCGGAGAGATAGTTAATGAAAAGGTGTGTGCATTTTGGAGGTGGATTTTGTTTACATGCATTTAGAGCAGCGTGCATGTCTAATATAACTTATTAATGCGCGCCCCCCCCCTTCTTTCTCCTCCAGGCGAAAACCCACGTGTGTGAAATCGACCAGCGTCTGCAGGGAGTAATAAAGAGCAGGAACAAAGTACTCGGTCTGCCTCTGTCCATAGAGGGACACGTCCACTACCTCATACAGGAAGCAACAGACGACAAGCTGCTCTGTCAGATGTATCTGGGATGGGGGCCCTACCTGTAAAACACACAGAATGTAAGAGGCTTTCCTGTTATCAAATGTCTACTCAAGACAGTCTGAACTGCCCTCCAAGGTGGCTCCAAGCAAGTATAACAAGTGCAAAGAAATACTTCCACATAAAGTTTGTAATAACGACACAAAAACATTCATGACTGTTTGTTGAACAGCTCTTAATAATGCCGTTTGTTTGTTCTTGTACTTCCATCATTAAGTTTCCTGTTTTCTGGAAACAAAATTATATTTGTTGCATTGCTGTACATTATGTTGTAATAAAAAGATGTGTTTGTAGGTAAATGTGTGTGTAAGAAGTGTGTCTTCTAATCTCTTAACCCTCCTTAGACGCTTTAGCGGTCCGATTGTTTTAATCCCCTGTGTGTGTGTGTGTGTGTGTGTGTGTGTGTGTGTGTGTGTGTGTGT
>NW_022280037.1:9087087-9125358 GCF_004355925.1 Anarrhichthys ocellatus
GTGTGTGTGTGTGTGTGTGTGTGTGTGTGTGTGTGTGTGTGTGTGTGTAGGCAGAGATGGAGCAGAGGATCTGTCAGAGTCTGTTCGATCGACAGTCAGAAATTACAAGACGAGTTGTGGAAGGAATCAGCAACACTCACGTACGTGAACACAAACACACGGAGTATACGATTCAGACATATCTCTAAAGCTCGGTACACTAGGTGTGTGGATTCTTTTTATCGGTGGGTTTTCTTTCTTTGCAACAGTTGTGAGATGAACTGTAAACGCAGACACTCGCAATGAAATATCCAACACCCGGCAAAACTATTTAGTTTCATTGATTTAATAAATATTTTGCTGTAGTTCGTCATTCAATATCTCCTCACAATTACAATTTATCGATAAAGGATTTGTTTTTATTTAAGAGTTTTTACTTTTTTTAAATGCAGGCTGTTGATGTTGTTCCTCTGTCTTGTGTTTTATGTGTCTTGGTTGTTGTTTTGTTTCTTCAGACCAACCACATGCGGAGCCTGACTGAGTTTGTGGAAGGTCAGGCCTGTTACTTCGACCAGTGTAACCAACATGCTCAAGAGCTTCAGAAGCAGCTGAACAGGTGTGTGTGCCAGGTTTACAACGCGTACACACTAAAGCTGTATTGAAATTAAATAATGCATGGAAGTCCCAAAGACCTAGGCAGCTCTAGGAACAAATCAGCACACAGCTGGTACCAAATCACTAATCAGCCACACAAGCAACACCATGCACCTTCTACTGCAGCGACACCAAACAAACCATTTAACAAACTAAAACAATACTTTAAAACGCTAAATTCAGAGGCCAAATACCATTACAAAATGTACTGTATGTAGCACAGTATGGGATCCAATCCATATTTTATCCAAAGCTATGACCCAGTTTGCCAACAATCTCGGGACGTCCGGTCTCACAAAAAACACTGTCACTGTTGAAAATCAATTTTAAGCAAATATTATTTATGTCTTGGTTATGATTTTGTTCTCCTTGCAGCATTCCAGCAGTCCTCTGCTCCAATAACTGGCAGTCAGCAATTAGCACCGAAGTTAATCAGCCGTCCACAGGCAGCCATGTAGCCAATGAGCCCGTTGGGTTAAATCAGGTCGGCCCGATCCCCATAGTCGTCCACCAAATTCCAGACTTCGACCAGGACTCATGGACTTCAAATCCACTCGCCGCAACTGAAAAAAAACCAGATTCCTCTGTGACCACACAGCCAAATAATAACAACAACAACAACGACACTTTCTTCTCTGATGAGCAAGGACTTGATCATGTCTGCACACCAAATTCGGGTCAGATATCAGCACTCAGCAGAACAGCCAGCGCACAAACCAACAGAGCAACGGCTGCAATAACCAATGGTGCTGGTAGTCAGACAACAACAACAACTTCCCCACCTTCTGAACTCAGTGGAAACGAGTCTCAGGCAGGAAATGCAGGAGCTAGTGACACCATAACAGTCGATAACATGGCTGTTGACGCTTTGATGACCAATGGCGTGGCTGTTGAGCCCCAAACAACCAATGAAACCACACGCGAGGCGCCCCCTGTTAACGGAGAGGTCCAGGAGTCGGCATCAACAGTCAGGACGTGGTTCAGTAGAAATTAATGTGGGACATGACACCTGGCCAATATCATGTCAGCTGACTCTGATTAGCGCTTCAGCTGATTTAGGCCAGTGGCAACTGGCATTGTGGATCCAAGAATTATAAAAGAACAGATACACAATCATTGTAACATGTGGTATGGTAACAACTTTTAAGTAATCCCATAGGGAGGATAATGTGAAGTGGTTGTAAAAGTGCTTTTTTTTTTTTTTTTTTAAGTGATTTAGTGCCACAATCATTTTAGCATTTAACAAGTTGTATAAAAATGATGACTGTTGTGTATCAGTCCCCTCTTGTGGCAATGGACGTAATATTTCCTGGTGTGTGATTGTGAAAGGTAGTTTTTCACTCCGTGAAATTAAATCTTTATTTACGTTAACGCTAAATGCGAGAACTGATGAAGCTTTGTGCCAAGTGTATGTGTGTGTGTGTGATTGTTCATGTGTGAGTGTGTCCATGTCTGTCGGAGAACCCATGTACACACTGTCACTTGTGTTTACAGCTTACCCAAACCTCTTACCCCTTGAAAGAGGTGTGTGTGTGTCTATGTATGTGACTCTGCCACCTCTTGACTTGCATTACTGCAAGTTGAGGTCATTTTCCATATGACGCGTGTTATTTGCATGTGTTTAGGAGTCCAGTGAGGTGCTAAAACACCATGCTGAACAAGACCCTTATGCTGTAGCATGGTATGAAATATGTGTCCTCATATATACGCACTGGGGTGTTTCCCCCTGCACGGTCTAATCACATACTCACTTTTACCCAATTAAAGCCCCCACTAGGTGAACTGGGTAGAAGTTTCCAGGTCCAGATGTTGTTAATTTTCTTTGTGAGGGCAGCCCTGCTCCACCGCAGTCTGCTCTGGGGACCCTGGACAGAAACACACACATTAGCGCTGACCCTTCTGATGTAATCGCCCAACTCTTTGCTCAAAACATTTATTTTTTTCTAATGTTGAAAATTATTGTAATTACTGTTGTAGCATTTTTATTTTGTGTTTTCTTTTAATTAATTTTTTTTTGCTCTTTCACGATGATATTGATTACATTTATATTATTATACAAATTATATTATAATTATCACTATATAAAATGAATGGTTGGGAGTAAGTTTCACCACTTTAACCTTTATTATTAGAGAAGTAAAGATTTATTTTCTGAAGATAAAAGTTTGTTGAACTTATTAATTGATGATTCTCTTCTACCTACGTTGATTGTTATTTCATTCTTAGACTTATATTGGACTCTTTATGTCATCTGAACTTCAGTATAAAAGTACTTTTCATACATCAAATGTATAACAATTTACATTCAAGTTAATGTATTAAAAGTACAATGAAATGACTGAAGCTGGCACTTTATTTGTATTCATTATGTGTATAATTTGTGTTTGTGTATTTAAACATTTTGTAAACTTGTTATAAATGACTAAATGTTTAAGGGCCAGTGTTCTGGATGTTTATTCGTCTCATTTAACCTGTTTTATATATCGGAGAGATAAACGTTCAAATGACTTCAGCTTGTTAAACAGAATTTATTCCAGACATCTTAACAAAAACAGATTTCAGAAACTGTTCCTTTCTGTTTTCATAAGTTATATTCATTCATACTCTCTTCTTCGTTGGTTCTGGTCTAACGACCTTGACTAGCTCCCGACACAGACCAGGTAACCCCCTCCTCCCCTCTGCTCTACCAATCACAGGCTATATCAAGTTATATTGTTCCAACTGTTCTGAAACTCGTATGTAGTTTCTATTGTACAGCTTTTTTTTCCATTTTATTCTATTATGTTAGTTACCTTCTGGCCTTAAAGGCACTGAGGTCATACCACTGCAGTGTGAAGGTGAGTGAAGTGAAGAATATCTAAGTAATCACAACGTGTCACAAGTCAATTTAATGCTGTATATTGTGTAATGTTGCATTATTATAAACCCTTTATAATTACAGGTTTTACATGAATTTCCATAACATGGTTTGTTATGGAAAAGTCTTGCAAATCCATATGGTGAAGTACATAGTGAACAAGGAACCAGAGTCTCATTATAGTGGCTGGGTAGCTCTTAAAAGAGCTGTAGTGTGGTGCTGCCCGGTGAGCTGGCCGAGCACGGCGTGCAGTTCTAAGACTGCATCCGGAGGTCTCGACGGCAGCGTCCAGTGTGGATCTTTTGTTCTCCTGTCGAGGTGTTTCAGTTATTTTCCTCGTTAAAATGTGCTGCTCCGCAATGTACTTTCTCATATCATTTACACACACCATCAGCTCCAGATTGAGGTGTGGATCGGGCTTCCCAGGCCTCTAGTCATAAAGCCATGCTGACACAGTGTGAAGCTTGGCTTTCTTTCACCGATTGCAGTATTGTTAATTGTCTCAACAGGATAATTAGGTCAAGTGGTGCAACCTCAAAACAGTAAGTGTGTTTGTCTCATGAGTTTCGCTCCCACTTCTTCACCACTTTCCTGTCTGAGGCTGTGCGAACAGATTGGATCGATCAAGCGCAGCTTCTGTGATATTGACCAGAGTGCAGTCAGGAGGCCTTTGGCGCAATACCCCCATAAACACTTCTGTTGCACCACTACTTCAACTCGACATTCTAGGGGCGCCTCACAGGAAGCACGGCCAGTGCTTGAAGACAGATTAGATAGTGTTTCGTTCCTGTAACTTTCCTCTGACTCAACCAAACAAGAATAGATTTTGCTCAATCTGTCCCTAGCTGCTCATGAGTGTGTTTCCAGCACATTGATACAGCAAGTCCCTGCTATGTTTCCTATTTTTTATTTTTTTTGTATCATTGCATCCTGTCCGTCAGCAGAGACGGCATCTCTCTCTCTCTCTCTCTCTGTCTCTGTCTCTGTCTCTCTCTCTCTCTCTCTCTCTCTCTCTCTCTCTGGTCTTTTCTGGATGGTGTGCTCTTGTGTGATACAGGAAGGAAACTGTTCTGCAGGTCTGGTTGACATGAGTGAGTTAGGAAAGCAGATAAAGGGAATTGGGATGTTTGTAATTATATTTGGCTCTGTTCTGTCTGCTACCTGAGGGGCACAGACACAGATAACATTTCTATGGGCAGGTACCGTATATTATTTTGTATTTAATTCAACCAGCTAAATCCCACTGAGGTTGGAAACCTCTTTTGCAAGCGATACCTGAACAACACAATGCAGACAAAATAATAGAAACACAGGCAACAGATAAAACAATACATAAAATAGGTAGTAAAACTGAAATAAAGCTGATGGTATAGGCTGAACAGATCAGGGAGTCATTTACCAGAGTTTTCACTACACCGTCTATAAATAGAATACCTTTATCAAACCAAATACCTTGATATTTGTAACCAGGACATTCTGTTCTCTTCCCCTTAGCTTTAACATTGACCACAATATCTACAGGCCACCTTTTAGGATTAGAAAACAACATCAAATTGTATTTATCTGCATGCTGCACGTGTTTGAGTTGAGTGATAGTAGGGAAAAATGGTAGTGAGTGAAAAAAGAAAAGTGGGCCAAGCACAGAGTCTTGAGGTACTCCATTTAGTAAGTCCGTTTGAACTGTGCCCATTGACTTTGACACATTCAGTCCTACCTGAGAGATGATTACGAAACCAGCAGGGCATGGTCCACAGTATCAAAGGCTTTTCTTAGGTCAGGTAGCTATTATTTTGAATCCTGACTGTTTCTCACTGCAGTTTTTAGTACAGCAGTAAGCTATAACATTACCATACACTATTTTTAAACATAGAAGTCTGTTATATTCTTACAATAGCTCTATTGTTTTGCAGTACACTGTTTTCTAATCATATCTCCATGGTTTCCTCTCCTCCCCATCTACATATTGGGTATAAAACGAGGATACACTCTGTTCTCATAAAACTGGCTTTTGTTAGCGAACTTTGCTGAGTTAGTGTTAGTATGTGTTTATTCAAAATTAAAGTCCTGTTGGTGTTTTATATTTTAGCCTATGAAGTTCTGCTGATAACACCCACTGTCCCAGTTTCCCTGACATCTCTGGTTTCATTGAAACAAACCAGACGACATGATCTGTTCTACTTCTCTCCGATCTGAACAGAATTTGTGCTGATACTCTCCTCAAATCCGACTTTCATAGAGGAAAAAGATGAAAACACCAACTGTTTCTGACATGCATAAACTGAATTTTGTATGACACCTGTATCACAACTGCAAGATCATATAAGTGTATTGCTTTCTTGAGGGGATCATAATTGTTGAATTTAATGGAAGTGGGCCAGGGAAATGCACACAATGTTGCAATGAGGAAAGGAAAAAGTATGCAAGTTTCCTCTGTCCCTCTCTAGCTTTCCTCACCAACTATCCTTTCTCTCTCTGTCGGTCCATCTCTTCCTCTGCAGGTTCTGTTTTCCTGAGATAAACCTGCCAGCTTCCATCCCAATTAGTCCCTCTGCTCCTATTACAAGCTGCCAAACAGAGAAAATCATACATAGTTACTGGCAGACTTGCTGACATCTGCAGGGGGAGCTCCATCTGGAGCTCTGCAGAGAGTAGAGAGGTCAAGGTTTTTCCTCTGACCATGACTTGTCATACTTCTGCTGCTTAACCCCAACACCTGTTGACCACAGCACTCTGTCTGTAAGAATAATCATTTGGCCTTCTAATTCTTCCTTTTGGGATGTTTAATCAACAGGGGAGCCAGGCAACAAAATACAGCCAGAAAGCAAATATTGCAGTGTTGCTTCGCAACAATATTTAATTTCAAGTGGTAAAAACATAGTCATTGCAAGTTCAAAATATAATCCAGATTCTGCAATGTTGCAATTTATTTTGGCTAAGGGATTTGGTGTTGATGCATGGAGCAGGGAGTGACTCTGGCTCATCTTGAAAAGGCAGACAGACCTAGAGCGAGAGTGTGGACTGAAATATCCTGTGAACACTATGATGTTAACAATGGCGGTAGAGGCCAGTGGCACTCACAGCGATGTACGCTTCCTGCAATGACAATGATTATTAGATTTTGCCCATTGATTAGCCTGGTATAGAGCATTTTTTAAATCAGTTTGGTATATACCTAACCCATGTCCTACATACATATAGAATAATTTACTATATATACTACAACTACTACTGTATTTATTTTAATACAAATTTTCACTCCGTTTAAATTTGATTTCTTCATCTTATTTATACAATTTCTATTTGTGTCGCTAAAACTATGTGTCATTGTGCAATCCTCTTGTTAATGACAATAAAGCTGAACCTTGACAGATTTTAAAGCTCAAATATTCCCAAATATATCAAGAAATTAGGTAGGGACGAACACTTGTAAGATAGGTTGAGAATCAAAATACTTAAGTGAGTCTTCATAGCTGCTGCTGAACAGCAGCCAGTTCTGGGATAATGCTAAAAACCTACTGTAACAGTACAAGTCAGCAAACTGCCCCAGTTATGTCAGTTATACAGCAATATATATCTTATAATATCTTAACAATATCTATGTTACAGCAATATATAACACAAGCCATAATAAGCTACTGCCTGCACCAAATCAAGTAAAATGATAGGTTATTTTTACTTCCATATGTTTCAGTTATTTTAAGCAACAGTTTTCTTTTCCCTCCATCCCTTTCTATTCACCATAGCTTTCCCTGTGCCCCTTAACTCACCCTCTCTTTCCTCATAATGCCCCTATATTTCCCCACTCAGTTTGACTTTTGACATATTACCTCCACTGAAGCATTACTCACCCAACCTCCACAGCACCCCCACCTCTGTCCCACCCTCCTCCACCTCCCTCCTTCCCTTGCGCTGAGTTTATAAGCCAGCACCCGCGACAGTTGGCTCAGTGTGAAGAACTTTAAATATAGTGAAGAGGGAGCAGCTGCAAAACTGGGTGAAGAACACACAACTTTCATGATATTTTAAAAAAGCAACACATTCAGAGCTTCATCATGCATGTGTTCAGGATCTGGCGTGTGCTGTGTGTGCTTGGCTTGGTGGGTGCATCCTTGTGTGTGAATGAGCTTGAGTATCAAGCGAACTACGCAGACAACTATGACAACGAGATCTCTCCAGGCCACCAGGACGGTGAGTTATGTTTGTTGGTACTTTCGTCTCTTTTATTCCCTGCTTGCTTGAACAGATGGCTTTGTCTTTGTGAAGAATTTGTCCTCAGCTGAAATGCTCAATTTCAATAAGCCAATCAAATAAATCTCATTTGCTTTGATTAAGAATACATCCTCACACTTTGATTTATTAGTTTTGAAGGGTAAGCAAAGGTGTCCCGCAGGGGTGTATTGTTGGTCCACTTCTATTAACTATATACTTCTTTTTTTTTTAAAGTCAACATAAATATAATTTTGTACAGATCATAGAAGGGACTTGCATTGTACATTTCTTATGTAAAACCCTCGACAGAAGATACTATCTCTGCTCTCTCTGATCACATCAAAATAGATTAAATACAATGTCCGCTCACAGGTCATTTTAACTTTAACAAGCAAAGCTATGGGTTTTAAATACTACTAAGTGAGATGAATAACAAAACGTTTTGAAATTAAAATCCTTAAATCAAAATAATTTAAAACACTATACTCAAGTAAATTAGATGCTGCATGTAACTGTTTTCTTTAACGCGGAACCACTGTATATAAATAAACTTTAGGTAGTAACTTGCAGTTTGCCATAAGCAAAGGGCAAACACATTCATCGTAACTGTGAATTGCGTTACACCATAATTACTGCATAGGTCCGCCAGAAAATAAGCATTTTCCCAACTTTATTTTTGTTTCCCTTTACTTTATCCTTCGGTCCCCATTATTTCTCATAATTGCACAACTATAACTGATGCATCCCTCTGGTTGTTGTCTACAGGAGAAACTCCAACCACACCATGCCAGGCTGCAGATGTCTCCCGCTGGGACAAGCTTTTCATCACTCTGGAGGACTCCAACATGAGGCAGAACATGCTGCTGGAGTCTCTGGAGCAATGCTGCGGAGGTATGGTCTCTTTCAGGACACAGATGGACAAGCTGGCCGAGGTGACATGCCAGCAGTGTCTACCCAGCCTGGAGTCATCTTGCAGGGCACGAGCCGAGCAGGTGAATGCCAGACTGCAACAAGGCTTGCTGGAGCTCCGGGAGGAGGACGCAGAGAGGGAGAGAAGGTTGAACGCTACGTTGCACCGGCTTCTGCACAGTGGCCATGAGGCGAACGCCCGGCTGAAACGGCTGGAGGAAGGTGGAGGCCACAGAGCGGTGCCTTCTGGAGCAACAGGCAGTGGGATGGGGCGCCTACCAACACCAAGACCTGGGGGTTTAGGGGCAGCATTTGGCCTGGGAATGAAGCCATTCACATCTGGCCTGGAGATGCAGGACATGGCCACAATGGAAAAGGCCCTGGTTGCCGCAACAACAGAGCTGCAGAAGGTTCACCTGCAGCTGAGCAGACTGATGGAGCAGGCAGGAAGGACAGAGGAGACACATGAATTGCCAACAGGCAAAAAATAATATAAGATGTACCGGGGACTGTGGTAATGATTTTGCACATACTCGGTTTCTTTTTTACTTGTGAGCATGTTTTTGTCTGGTGACAATGACTTTAAATGTACCATAAATGTTGTGGCTTCACTGTAATGAATAAAAACGAATTAATCGACCTAATCAGCCTCCTGGAACGGTTTCCTCCCTCCTCCCACGCAGTAATCAACTCATTTTCAGATGTTCACACCCATGCCCACACTTTCATTCGTCAGTGCATGTGTTGTATCCTTACACCACCACCTCAATGTTTGTGTAGTTGTGGTGGTGTCTGCAGATACCGACAGCCACAAGGAAGTGTCTCAGAGGTTTTGGATGGTGTTCAGTTCTGGGCAGGTCTCTCCCTCTCATTAGCTGCTTTAAGAGTGTCTGGATGCAAAGAGGCCACAACTTACGATGCTCAGAGTGTTTATGCTGAATGAAACCCTGCCAGAGCTATTACACTGCCGCCAGCCCATCCCTCCTGCAACCGCACACACACACACATTCATTGTTCTGAACCACACAATGGCTGATATTGACTGGAGGTACGTTCTGTGTTAATTATTATAATTATAATATACATTTAGGTAGTTTAATCTGTCACAAAACATCATACTTAACTGTGTGTCAAATCTTATCCGGCAGAGAAACTCGTAACTATAGCTGTCAAATAAATGTTACTCTAAAATGTAGTAGAGTATATTGAGACACGTAAAATACAGTACAAGTACCTACAGATTGTGACTAAATGTAAAACGTTACATTCCACCGAATGTAGGAAATAAAATAGCAATAAATCATATTTAAACCAAATGTGATTTTAATTAGGCCAGCCTTCTGACATCACATCATTTTTCTCTAATGAAAGGCCTACAACCATGGCATGAATGGATACTTGTGCCCATGCCTTTTTGTGTGTGTGTGTGTGTGTGTGTGTGTGTGTGTGTGTGTGTGTCTTTCCTCAAAGACTTCAAAGACTTCCTACTAAATCAGTTTCAATAGCTTCGTCGTGTCATCTCATGTTGGCGCTTCATTCATTTTTTAACACAAATACAAAGAAGAGAAAAGGAAAGCAGGAGGCTAACGATGAGTAAAATAGAGGAGGAGAGGCCCAGAAAAGACGAGTGACGGTGCTTATGTGTCTGACATTTAGGTATAAGACACAAAGAACAGTGTCAGAATCAGCCAGCTAGCCAGACACGCAGCACAATACCCAGCGACCAGCAGCCCAACTTTCTACCCCGGCCTCCTTCTCTTTCACCTCTGTTTCATCATCTGCCATCACTCTCCTTTCTCTCTTGCGTCTTATCTGTCTGCCAATCCCATCATCTTCTCTCGCTCTACCAGCATTTATCTTCCTTTCATTGTGTCTCGCTCCTTTCTCGTGCCTCCCATCTCTTGTTTTCTCGCTCGTTCGCCAGCAGCCAAATAGATGGCATCAATCCTTGGCAAACCCTCAGCTGGCTGGTAAAAGTGACTGACATGACACTCCTGTGAAATGTAGCCAATACGCTCTCTCTCTCTCTCTCTCTCTCTCACTCACTCACTCACTCACTCACTCACTCACTCACTCACACACACACACACACACACTGAAGGAGGTGAGATCCTAATTAGGAGTGGCTTCAGGAATGCATCGTGTTCAACAGAGAGATTTTAATGTCACATCACATAGTCACTTTAACAGACAACACAATATTGGCACTTTCTCAAAAGCAAAGACGGCAATACAAAATCGATAAAGCTCCAATAAACATTTAGCAGTCTCTTATGTACACCGGAACCAATCTCATCATGGAGGGAGTCAGGGGAAGACAAAGAGGAGGTGTGAAGAGATGCCTATTTGATAGGTGAGTCCAGAATCTCCTCATACTCTTCCCTTTGGCGCCGCCCTCCCCCACGGGCTGGCAGCAGCTTTATCGCCACCAGCCAACCGACGCTCAGTATGACCATCACGTTCCCGACCACCTCCGGCGCGGTGGGAGCCAATGGCAGCACCGCCAGATGCAGCAGCATGGCAACGGGTACCTCCAGGCTCTGAGAGGCAGAGACCAGAGCAGGGTGGAGTCGGGTGAGGGCGTGCGTCATCCCCAGAAAGGCTGCTACCGAGCATGCAACCAGGCCCAGGACCAGACACCAGGCTGGGGCACTCAAAGGCCAGGACCAGCCCTCCTGGAGCAGAGCCAAGGAGGCCGGGGCGAGCAGGCAGCCCGTCCAGCTTACTGTGAACAAAGCTGTGCCCACTCCCACCCTCTCCTTCAGGGAGCGATACCCAACCAGTGCCAAAGCCATCCACAGCCCTGCAAGAGCTGAAAGAGACCAACCAAACGCACCCCTCCAGAACACGACCGGGTCAGTCGGTGAATCTGAGTTGCTCTCGTCCGCTGTGGGAAGTAACACAAGCCCCAAACCGCACAGTCCTGCAGTTATGGTGATCCCATCAGCCAATCCAAGCCTCTCCTCCAGGAGCAGGAAGGCCAGGGTCGCTGACAGCGCCGTGGTCGCCAGGCGCCAGGTTGTCGTGGCGTTTCCGGGAGAGACGAAGGTTAAGGAGGCGTAGGCGCAGCAGAGGGAGAGAGAGTAGGCGACGCCGTAACAGAGCAGACGTAGACGGTAGCCCGCCGGTCCGAAAGGGTTCTCCCCCCTGTGCAGTGGTACGGCCACAGAAAGGAGCTGGACGACGGACCGAACCAAGAGCAGAAACAGGGGGCCCAGGCTGAAGCGTTCAGAGGCCACGCGGGTCAAAACAATCAAACAGCCGTGCGCCAGCGCCGCACCTAGCAGCCCGACCCAGGTGAGCCGAGACGCAGACACAGACGCCTCCCCGAAACTGGCCAGCTGTTCCCCTACTCCTTTCCCAGCCCCCTTGGCTGCTCTGGCTCCCCCCTCGTTGCCATCTCCTCCTGCGGCAGCCTGAGGTTTGCTAGTCGTGTCTTTGTCTTTGGACCCAAACAGAGTCAGGGGCCACTTCCTGCCCTCCGTCAGCTGTTTCTTGTCTGAAGTCTCCTCCAGGAAGGAGCCAAAGTCCTCAAAAGACGGAGCGTCATCGTAGCCCTCGTCCCCTGGCTGGGGGAAGTGTGTGTGTACTCCAGGTTGAGGGGAGTAGGGGGTGTGCGTGGCGTACTTGGCTGTGACTGTGTGAGGGTGGATCTTTACCCTCTTCTTCGAGCTGCTCAGGAGGTGAGTGGACTCCATTTTAAAACTGCAATGACCACAGACACCTGCGAGGGAAAGGACACTTTAGAACCACACACAACATACAACACACGCTGCTGCAAATCCTCTCTCTGCTTTCTCCCTCACGCTGTCCCTCTCTAGGATACTGCTTCATATCTCATGTATCTTTAATATCCAAGATAATAATAGCAGTGACACATCTTCCCATGTGCCCCTCGTGTTTGGCAGGGAATGAACGTAAGCTCTGCCCGTCTGAGCAATCACCACTTTAATTGTTTTAGGGGGTTTTTTTTTTCATGAGAGTTCACATTGAGTTCATATTAGCAGAATCATAAAGCACCATAATGGCAGATTAACAACTCTATGATCGCGCCTTTTAGACTTCTTGGATAACATGACTTTCAAGGGGTTTTAGAGATCATTGGCAATGACAGTTACGTAAAGCAGGCGCTTCCTGCCTCATTCGTCGTTTTATCTCTCTCGGCCTCTAACAATTTCTTTCTCCCTCTGTCTCTTCCTCTTCACCTCCCTCACGTTATACATTCAAGCAGGCACAATAAGAGACATAGACGTATTGCTCACATTCTCAGGCTGTCAAAACATTAGTGTCAGCTTTTGCATAAAAAGCAGGTATATGAATCCCACATCTTATGTCTAATTTAATACCTCCCTCTCAACCATCTCCCTCCCCTCCTCATTTCATTCCTCCATCTCTTTAATTTTAAGGTCCTGCTCCCCGGATGACTAACTTATAACTGCTGTAGTAATAGCTCTCTGCAGCAGAACACTATGACCATGCAGGTGCTGCACGGCACACACCCACTGCTGCATTCAGGTTGTAAAACACTCAGCAGTCCAGCGGTTTCTCCGGGAACGGGGAATACTTTCCCACAACATAATTGTAAGAGCCAATAATGTTTACTCTTTTAATAAGACATGTGGAGCATATCGTGCTCAGTTATTTCTCTGGAGTTACACGGTATTATTCAACAGTAATTTGGCTAAACACAGCAAGCGAACCACATCTTCACTTAACTTATTGAAATACAGTACCCACACACTTTAATTACAAAATGTGTATTTTTAAAAGTCTACGGTCACGCTAGCGGCTCTGCGAGGCTGCACTTGGGCACAGCGGTGCTTCGAGCTAAACTCTAATGAACTCTAACTCTAATTTTTAGCAGGTATACATTTGACCACTGTTTACTTTAACAAAATGCAGCAGAGGTATTTGTTTACAAAGTCTTGAAAAAATGATGGCGCGAGATGAAAAGTTAAGAGATTGTGATTACAATTTGTCCTGAGGGGGGGCATGAATATATGTGTACCACATTTGATGGCGACACCATCCAACAGTTGTTGAGACACACATTTAAAACCATGAATGTCAACCTCTTTGTCACGATAGAGGAAAAGTCGGGGCATCATTGAAGTCTTTTAAAATCTGTACCAAAGGTTGTGCCAATCCATCTGATAGATTGAACACCAGTGATGAAGTGAGTGACCGATAGACACTGCGGTGCCTATAGAGCCGAGCCGCTTGCAATAAATCACAACGACGGAGCAAATAAACTCAAAAGATAAATATTAATAGGTCCACAAGGATAACATATTTGATCACAGTATAAGACATTTCATATGCAATATCGATATGTATCATCGTTTTCTGGAAAATCAAAGCAGCAGTTTTGGCAGCTCACTGCTGTTTCTCACATGGCTGCAGGCCTTTTGATGTGGTAGCAGCAGAGGGAGGCTGTGGATTTGTGGCTGGCTATACGTGGCCTTGAGAGTATTCCCACGAATCAACCTGAATTGTTACAAATTACAAGGGTCACGCTGTGAGTGCAGTTAATAGAGAACAGCTCATGAAGTATTTAATTTAAAATATGACATATACCTTTCTTTGAAAATCTGAGTTTTGAGGAAATTGTACTTACTTCTCAAATCAACCTGACTTGCACTAAAATGATGTGTTAAATGACACATCAGTTGTGATTTCACAACCTCACGGGTCTCTGAATGAAGTAAAAAAGAAACCACAGGCATGAGGTTGTGCCGATGACATTTGAGAAGATCTAGGCAATTACTACCAACAAAGGGTATATGGAACCTGATCTTCCGTTCTGTGAAAAACACAAAGAGCATAAAGAGATCAGGATGTTCCACTCTGACTGTTCTCTTCTCAGTCTGTGGTATCTACTGATCTTAATGATGCAGCCTGCCTCTGCAATGCTGCTGCTGCTGCTTCCACTGCTGCTGCTCTCAAAAGCTTGTTTCACACCTTACACAACCCTAAAATGAGCCGCTATGAGCACATCATCGTATACCTGCATTATGTGAGGAGGCTCTTTCCTCCTGGTGTATTCACATGCATGTTCTACAATTTATTTCAAAAGCAAAAACATCTTTCATATGGACTATAGAGTAGGCCAAATATTTTATGAATGGTACTCCTACAATGTTGATTATTAACTGTATACACACACCCTACATACACTTATATATAGACATGTGTGTTCTTTATTAGGGGTAATTGCATTGTATTATGTAAATACATGTGTAGCCTATGTGTCTATGTGTATTTAAGTGAGTGTCTGTATATGAAGAGGAAGATGTTATCAAGGTTCAAGGTTATCAAGTTCCTCGGTGATGCGCCTCTGTGACGCCTGAGGGTTGACACACACACGCACACGCGAAACGGCAGGGGTTGTGCTGCACGCGTTGTCGCGTTTGAATCCAATTAAATTGCCGTTTTACATCATAAAGCATAATTTATCTGCTGGTTATCTGCAGGGATGACGTTTCGATTCCCGCCCCTGGCACACGGTGAGGGTTTGTTTGGCGTCCACCATACAGCATGCGTGTATGCCTGTATCTATGTATGTATGTATGATGTTGTTGCCTTCAATGACAGCCCAAACGGCGACCCATGACGAATTCTTGAATGGAGAGAAGTGCGCGCACACTCTGCATGCGCCCGCAGATTGCCAAACGGCAGCTGTCAATGAACCCCGGCTGAGTCCTAAGACGGCTTCCTAATTAGTGACCTGCTGTAATTTCGTGGTATTGCATAATGTGGTGCAATCAATAAACCAACGGATGGGTTATTCATAGCTTATAGTTTAGAAAAAAAAACACCTCCTCCTCCGCCTCAACTCACCTGCTTTCCCGCAAACAGCGGATCTCGCCGGGGTTGAACTTCACTCTCGGTCAGCCTCAGTCATTTACCGAGCATCTCCAAAGATCCATCACCTCTTGTTGGCCATTTGTTCGTCCCCCGTCTTTTGCTAGTATACCCTCTCCTCCGCTTTCTCCTGCGGCAGCCAATAGTCTCCTCAAGGGCAAACGCGACACGCCTCCGCCGCCCAGCCAGACCCTGCGGTCACCTAACTTTACGCTCTGCGGGAGGACAATGTGTGTTTTATAGCGACCTGCCGCCCGTCCATCACGCTCTGGGCACTGATACAGATGCTCCTCCTCAGACTGAGAGAGAGAGAGAGAGAGAGAGAGAGAGAGAGAGAGAGAGAGAGAGAGCTAATCATAACGTCTGAGCATGCGTGACATCCACTGAACACCAGCACTGTATCACCCTGATCATTGTATGTTATGTGTCACCCCATGTGTGTGTGAGAGAGAGAGACTATGATTTATCACGGCCAGATAAACACAACCCTTACTTGTAACGTGTGTTCCCGTATCATTTCCTATGTCTATTGTAAGAATAGAAATATAGTTGTTTTTTTCTCCATATTCTTCTTTTTTGGCATCCTGCCCTGGTGCTCTTAGACACTCATGAGGGCCACCAAAAGACCCAGTTTAAATTGTTTCGTTTTGTCTTAGTTTGGGAACATGCACAGAGAAGTTACAATATCAGAATTTTTAACCCAGGTTCTGCATTTGTATTTCATCCTCATTTCATCATCTGGGGGCCCGTACCAAACACTTTTCAATACCTCCATTATTTAGAGGGACACCCAGAAGATTTTCAACTGGCATTGGATCGATGTATTATGGCTGGCATGTGCAAATGAACGATGTTTGGTCTCCCCCCAACTTGCTGCTGTAATGGTAAATTTCTACTTAGTATATATTTAGTATATTGTGGAAATGCCTAAATGCTTGTACTTTTGCTCTGAACAGTAGATATGCATCCTTTGTGTTAGCATACATGCTCAAATGTATCTTGCTGTTTGGTTAATGGAATGTTATATTCGTATGAGTATTTTATGTTCTTATAAGTAGAACTGTTTTATATACTTGTTGTGAAACAGTCTATCATATGCTTGCATCATGAGACTTGTGATCCATGCAGCAGCTGACCCATATTTTCTTCTTCTCTAAGATGGACAAGTATACCTGTTGTATATTCACATGTTCTATCTCTGTATAACTGTGCCTCTTCTCTGCGCAGAGAATAAATACTTTAAAGACAATTCCTGTTTCACGATATTCTTCATTTCAGTTTAATAAGACTCAACAGCGGGTAAAATAATTTTCCACCACACTGGCGTTGACGCAGAACGAGACGCTTCGTGGTCAAATTAAGGCGGAGCTTTGCCAGCAACGTGGAGGGAAGCTGAGCATCATTTATTTGCACGTACCACCCACACTGCAACAATACAAAGCTAACTGTAAATTGGCAAAATTTCCCTTTAAAATTGGGGCCTATATATATGCTCTTATGGTGCATATATTTCTGTATATACTGTGTATGTAAATCTTTGATTTATAAGGAGATAACAGGATGCACACACCATGCACAGAGAGATGATGATGGTGGTTGTGAAGGTTTGTCAGTAGAGGATCATCTGAGTTTATCCGGCGCGGATTGCCAAAGCAGGTTGTGCAAGGTTCACAATATGTAATAATCAAAACATCAGAATTTTGAAAGAAAGGAAATGCAACATTTGAAATGCAAGACTACAAAACAACGAAAAATAACAACATCAAAATTAAATCATTAAAATAAAGAAAATATATAATTAGATCTGCTGAGATGTGTACACACTATACTGTCTAAAATACTGCTCCACATTATATTCTGTCCTATTGGCCCATGGCTGATTTTTCATGGTTTGGAGCCAGGTTCCTTATTTCCAATTATTATTATTTAAGACAATAGAGTGATTCCGACAGTTTAGAGAAGGCTCTTTCCTGTTCAATATGTCTAAATGTTGAAACATGTACAAAGCATGCATAGAAATGGTCTTTCTGAACAGAGCCCTGACTTCAACTCCATCCAACACGTTTGGGATAAAGTGGGATGACGTCAATGGCCGACCTCACTGATGCCCTTGTGGCTTAATGGGAGACAATATCTGCTGCCAGGTTCCAAGGTCTTGTTGAAAAGCCTTCACCTAAAATATGTGGCTGTTATAGAGGCATTTGAGTTATAATGATAACGATACTAGTGGTGCGAATGGTGAGCAGAGATTAAATAAAGAGGAGGCCGATCGGGTACAGTTTCTCTCCTCTGTTTGACTCACAAACACTGCACACGATCTCACACACTTTCATCTTTTTTTTGTGCAAACTGACAGTAATTGCTTTGACAATTTGCTGACTGGTGTGCTCTGCTCCATCTCAAGCTGTATTAACCTTTGCCGAATGCAGCTGGGTTCTGTTGTTAGGTTGGACCGCCACACTGTTTCATAAGAAGCAGCGGCCCCTGTGGATGCTGACTTAGCGAGCATATGATGAGAGTCAAAAGACGTCTCTTCCTGCTCACTAATTGCCCCAGATATGTGGATTGTGGAAATGAGAAACAGCCAATAAACATTAGCAACCACCTCTCTCGTCTCTGTGCATAGTGCATGTTTTTCTTTTTCTATATCTGGTGTTCGAATGAGAGAGTGGCCAGGTTTCCTTTCCAACCAATTACACATGGTGATTTCTAATTAGCCCTTTACTTTGTGGTGAGGGTATGTCAAAGAAGACATCCCTGTCAACAGTGTCATTATTATACTTGCAAACAATTACTGATAATCTTCGCTGGAGACCATTATCTAGCATTGACTCTTGCAGTAATTAGGCAACTAGCAGCAAGCAAACACTTGCCTAATTACACATTAAGCAGACATGGAGCAATACTAGCATTTATTTGGATTCATGTTTTCAGCCACACAACGAATGTATTAATTCCCCTTTTAGCTTTGGTTTGATCTTGTTTTGGGGATTTTTCTGGGTCTTTAGCTGTTAAATTCTCCACTATGTTCACCAGCTAGTTGCTAACTTAGTGTGTCTGTCATTTGCTGAGCGGGGAATGTAAAGTCTTTTTAAAATATTTTTTAATTTTGCCCTAAACACCTAAATCTGTGGGCCATAAAACCAAAACAAGTGGAGAGAACTGCAGAGTCGGGTGATACTTCTCTGTGGGTTTATCACCACAAGCAGCCGTGTCCACGTTACACACAGTCATTTGAGCCATCATTAATATAAAAACATTGATAAGTGCAGCTTTAAGTTGCTGAAACAGTACCACCTGTTTGAGAAATGCTAAGTCTGCACTGCAGCTTGAAAACGTGAGGATTTGATCCTTAATGGAAGAGATTTACTGCAAAAAACTCACTCCTTAAAATTCATGAATTCTGAGTGCATCTGGGATGTCAGACTCTACACTTGTACTAGTTATTCATTCAACACAACTGTGGTGGCGTTTTTTTACATAATTAGCCTGGAGACGCCGCCAAAATTGGAGGTTAAAAATGAGTTTGATATGGACAAATGCATGGAGCACTGATGGACAAATTTCCTTAATGTGCTGTCCCCGGGGGAATTAATGGTGGCATGCTCTTCTGATTGATGCATGGGTGGTCGAGAATTTAACTGACTACATTTCTTTCTTTCTCTATCTCACTCATCCATTTGCTTTAGGCTATTTCTCCGAGGATGAGGAGGAATATCTAGTGTTTCCATGGTTACGCTGAATATGAGTGAATCGGACCCAGCTATTCAGGGCTCTGTTTGAATCCCATCGTCTACTCTGCAAGGCCAGCCTTATATATATATATAGGTTCATCACAATCCACACAGAAGGTGCAGCCTCGAAAGGCAGCAAAGATGAGCTGACAGCAGGGAGGAAGTGGGGAGACAGGGGGGGAGGCAAATGGGTGGGATGAGAGCGGTGTAGTGGAGAGAAGAGGGCAGCGATGGGTGGATGGAGAGTACGGGAGAGGAAAGAGGTTTTTGATGAATTCAAGCACATGTGAGAACCGGAGTCAAGAAGCTTTCTGTGCCTCCCTCGCTCCATCTCTGGCCAGGATGAAATGAATTATAGAGTATCAGGCAAAGGACAGAGTGGGAGCTGAACTTGGGTTTCTCATTTTTTTACACTATCTTTCTTCCTCCATCTGCCTCTCAAACACACACTATCTATTTCTGTTTCTCACTTATGCTCACGCGCACGTTAGCACATGTAGGTTGGGTAGGTTCTCTGCCAGTTTCACACTTGTTTAACACAGGAAGGCATCATGATTCTCAGTCTGTCACCATTCATGGAAACTGACTTTACATTTGAACAGTTTAATTAACCGATTTCTATTAAAAAATAAAAGAACCAGTAGGCATTGAGTGATATTCAGCATCAATATTCCTCACACTGTCGCAGGGTTATTAAAGAGGTCTGTTTTGGGCGGTGAGTGTTTATGATCTATAAACAGGATGTCATTATTCAAAGCTTGGTATCCTTGGATGTCTCTTTACAGCAGGAGCTGATGGGAGCAGAAATAAGTGAAGCGCAACCACAGACAGAGACACATTCATCACCGGGCCTCGGCGGTGGAGGGGAGGAACAAGGGAGTCAAAAATGACACTGTAGAGATGAAGATAGGGATGAAGACGAGGAACTTCCTGGGAAAATTAGAAGGCTGGGCAGGTGGTGTATGACACACACTGCAGCAAAATAAAACATTGGCGATGTAAAGCACCATCTGTGTGTGTGTGTGTGTGTGTTCCAGCGAGGGAGGTGGATGTGACGGACGATGCCTGGTTCACAAGTAGGGTTGTGATAGACTGTGATTTATTTCCCCCCCCCAGCTTACTGTACCTCTCATACATTTTGCATTACCACAGCGGTGGAAAGGAGGAGAGAGGGGAGGGGAGGGGAGGGGAGGGGGGGGGGGGGGGGAATAGAAGGGAAGAAAGTCGGGGGGGGGGGGGAGAGATTGCGAGCGAAATGAAAAAAAAGCCTCAGGTGTGAAAACGCTGCAAGGAAGGTCAGAGGGAATTAAAAATAGAACAGACGTAAAACACCCACGTAAAGCCTCGCTGTTAGTCAAGAGCCCCAGAGATGAGACGAAGAATAAATACGGACCTTCATTGCATAACTCTCAATACGTCAAATGAGTGCGTTTCAGCCTCAAACAAAAAACAAAAGAAACAAGGTTTGAAATGAGCCGTGGGCCTGTGTTTTCCCACAGATTTAGACGTTTGTCCCTGCTCTTCTCTCGACTATTTGAGTGATGACCTGTGATTACCTTTGACAGTCTAAAAGGGTTTGTTTCCACTGATGCCGCTCGCCATGCAGCCTCTGTTGCCATGGTTACAGCCCCTGGTAAAAGTTTTTGGATGATGACGGATGCTGCGATCGAGCGCGTTACGTGCGTGTGTGCGCATCCACGCTTGGCCATGTTTGCGTCGTCGTGTGTATGTATGCCACAGTTTCTCAAAAATCAACATTTTCAAAACCGGGTCAACGGGATCACTGACATGGATCCAGACGTTTTGATGGAAGTCCAACTCAACACGGCACCACGCATACTTAAAAAAGCAAGGTGTAGTCTCAATGAGCTCAAATACTGGGCTGGTTTAAGACTAGATTAACCTGGGCAAGTGTCTACATAATGTGTTTGGGAGGTTGAGACCGTTTGTGTTGAAGATTTTGGTCCAAAGGAAGCGTGAAAAGCTTAAAATCCACTGCAAAACACTGCAATATGATGCAACACCTGCACAGACACACCCACTTTAGTCTGAGCAATGTCTGAACATTGCTGGAAAAAAAAAGTGTAGAAGACAAGAGGATAAACAGCCTGAATCTCATAAGTCTTGGTATGTAGTGATGATGAGAGAATGTATATACGCTACTACATTATTTATCTGTTCATGAATGTATTTTTTATTCACACATCACTGCTGTGAGTCAATGTGGGTTCTTGAGATCCTTGACAGACATGAGATCCTACATTTTAGAAAACGTGTCAACAGCCAGAAGGTAGAATAATGACAAAGCAAAAGTTTGGATAATATATCCTCATAGAGGTACATGTTTTTAGCTACAACGTCATTATCTGTCAGAAACAAATGTAAATGCATGTTCAGCAGTGCTGTGAATACAATATTGTAAATAGCACATACATAAGTGTGAGCAAAATATAGCTGCAGAACACAGATGATTCAAAGATGAAGAGATATGTTTCCATCCCATCAGTGACACCAGATCATCCTCCCGCCTCGCAAAAAATCATCCAGTTCTGGCACTGATTTCATTTATTTGATGTGTTTTTTTTGGACAAAGCATAATGCTAATCTCTGCATGCTGCTGTTCTGACTCAGTTTCTTACATCTTTGTGAAATGCTGGTAGTTGAAGGACTGGGTGTAAACAGAACCTTTGCTCTTGCACACGATGTAATTTGTTTTCCGTAGAAGGATATTTTCTCAACACGACCCTCTAAGTGTTAGAGAAGAAACCGTCTTGCTTTTTTCCCCCAGCTTTAATAAATCATATAAACTGACAGATAAACAAAAAATGCAGCAAGATAGAACAAGCAACTTGTAAGCAGATCACCCACCATGTTGGCAAGCCTCTGACCTGCTGAATGGATCTGGATATAAACACTGAAATCTTTTGATGTCGCAAAGAAATAAGAGGAAGGAGAGAAAATGTTGTTTTTTAACAAAGAACTTAAAGACAATATAAATGTGAATCATTCCACCGGTTTGGATCTCCATAGCAGGTTCTCATGTGTGAATATGACTTATTTTATTAAGGGCCCGAGCACCGACAACGTGGGGCCAGCGAAGGCCCTCACAAAATTGTAAGAATCATAATTATTTTGTTTGTCAAAACATATTTGCAAACAGGATTTTGTTTGGCACCTGTTGAATGCTTCATTACCCCAAACATGAGAGAATAATAATGTCTGAATGTGTGTGTGTGTGTTTGTGTGTGTGTTTGTGTGTGTGTTTGTGTGCGTGTGTGTGTGTGTGTGTGTGTGTGTGTGTGTGTGTGTGTGTGTGTGTTAATAACCCTGAGGGGAGGGTCTGGCTGCAGCTTTTATGGGGAAGACGTGCTGTTGCTATAGCAAACAACAGTGCGTCCATCAGATGAAACACCATGTGGTACATTCATGTGTGTGCGTCAATGCCTTATCTAATGCGTAGCTCTTTTTAAGGTGCACACAAAATAAATCACTTTGTGTTTTATGCACTCGAACACACACACACACACACACACACACACACACACACACACACACAATGACTTTCTCTCTGTGTCAGGCAGAGGCAGATAACAAAAAGAAGGAAGAAACATTAGTGTTCAGACCAAAACATTTAAAGAACTATAAAAAAATATATTTTTGACATTTCATTAATGATTAATTGAGGAAAACAATCCACAGAATAATAGATTGTTGGTAACACATGTATGTTATATCAGAATCCGATTCATTGGCAAAGTATGTGTACACATTCAAAGATTTTAAGTTGCTCTCAATGTACACAGTTCCAAGAACAATTTACAAGATGATAGAAATAAGATAAAGCTACAGACGAGGATAATAAAGCTGAACAAAATAGGCAAAAATAAAACTATTATGTAGTGAAACAATAGATGTAGGCTTATGTAAATATATATAAAAAGCAACAACTATAGTGACCAACTACATACAATGCTGTGTGTTTCTGTAAATTGTACACAAATACAAATATTGCAAAATAATACATATTCAAATATATCATATCATTGGGGATTTTGTGATGTATTTTAACTTGTGTTTAAATGCCCTGCTATATAATGTGTGTCCAATAATCAAGAATCTAACCGGTAAGTATTTCATGTATTGTTTTTGAGACTCTAAAACCTTTATAATACTTTTTATTAGACATTTTTATTGTCAAATGTATAATTGAACTGAGAGAGATGGAGGGAGTCTCTCTTCTGTGCGCGTCCCCGTGAGTGTTGTGCTCGCGGGGTCTCGCGGTCCCTCCCTTCCCATGCTCGCCCCCAACTCCCCACCCCCCGAGGCGCGTGTCCGCCCCGGCCCCAGTGTGTCCGCCAGGGGGCAGCTGTGTGTCGGTCTGAGGCTGCGCCGCTCCCGCTGCATCACAGAGAGGAAAATACCACCAGATGGCGGTTTAGGATTGCTGCTCTTCTCTCAAGGCGCGGTACCGCTCGCACGGCCAATTTTCAATATTAAAATACGCACGCTATTAAAACGATAATCGATTTAATATTTCGGGAAGGTGATAATCGATTCGGCGATGTTCGTTAGAGGTGAGTGCCTTGTGTGTTTGCCCTGTTTTTGTGCGGTGGGGAAGGGAGACGGAGCACAGATTAAAGATGGTGGACAGAGACAGTGAAGGCTGGTTGGTTGGGGGATGGGCGTTAGCGGCTAACGGGAGAGGGTGAATGTGCTTTCTCTCTCTTCCTCAGTTACACTGTAGCCTAGCGGAGCCATTAGCTTTGCGAAGCTATCACCCAAAATTTCGGGCAAGACAACTTGCTTAGAGGAGGGGGAGGGGGGCAAGTGGTTGTCGCAAGCGCCCCCCAAATGTCCACCCGGCTCTTGAGTTTGGCTTGTCAACAAATAAAGAGCCATGCGGTGTGACGTGTTTTCTTGCTCTTTTGCAAGGCGAGGATATCGGAGCATCACATCCTCTGGTTTGCACAGCCGTGTTATGACCGCACGTTACAGCATCGCTCTGCTTACATTTGTCATCAACGCAAAAAAAAAAAAAAAAATTGCCACGTTGTTGACTTTTGTCATGAACCCTTTCAGCAGTTCATCAATTTGTTTTTTTGCACACTCAAAGATATGTACAATGAGAAGACATGTCCCTATTAGCTACTTTTTTGCCTTCAAGTTTTCAGAGTAGTGTTGACACACACGGCTATAATGAACGTGTTGCTTTTTTTTTTTTTTTTTTTTTAGCGACTGACAGCACGCAGATGCTTTTTATGGACTCCGTGCATGTTGAATAACGTTATTATGGCGCTTCTTTTCCCCCTTTCCCGCCCCCCTTCTGTGCGGGAAGCAGGCAACACTGAGCGGGGAAACATGAGTCACATCAGGGGGGATGGGCTCCAGCAGCAGCAGCTCTGCACCTCCCCTCTCACACTGACCTATGTACGGCTGCCCTGTGCACGCTGGTTGGGGATAGTTGATCGTGGGTCAGGGTGTTGCATAACTGCTTTGTTTACGGTCTGCCATGTGATTTCTTTTCATGCAGGCTGTCATGGATTGCTATATGCAGCCCAACTTATCTTCCATTATCACGCAGTGTGTTTCCGCCCCTAACTGCACAATATGCCATATTTTTCTCTTTTTGCAGAAGTTAAGCAATGCAATTAAAAAAACATTGTGAGAATTGCATTTAGCATGTGTTGATGAATATGTATGATCAGCTCTTTAGATGTAGTTTTATTCCTGTGGAGCTTTTGACAAATAGCCAAAAGTGTAATCTGTATTTCAAACATTTTAATTAACACATTTTTTGATTTAGCAACCATATTCTGAAAGCACAGGTAAAATGTTGCATCTTTGTAAACTGTGAGGGATAAGCAGTTAGCAGAGTTTAATAATATAGTGGTGTATGTCATTGTATATCTCATTTTATACATCACATAGAAATTATTTTGCACCATCAATTGAGATACTTTTAACTGATGAAATATGCAGAAATTAATCAATTTTTTGCTAAACCAGCAGACAAATTGAATACTTAATGAAACTTATCATATACACATTTGGTATTTCCATAAACCGTCATGCTCATTCATTAGCAATATTGGCCAAAATAGTTAATACACCCAGAGATGTTGGAGGCAAAGGGACAGATACTATGATACAAACAGTATGGCTCTTTGATGATTGGCACATTTATATTGTATATTTATATTGAGTCTTACAAGTGGCTCCAGCCCAGTTAATAAGTTGAAGTGATTTTGAGTTTATTTTTAAACTTCCTCTTACACTCCGTCCTGTGCAGCAGGGAAACTACTTTTTGTTACGAATAACACAACAGCTCCTGTTTTATTGCTAACTTTCAACCAGTCTTCCCACACATGACATTTATTTGGGGCGGCCTTTCTTGATCAGATGTTTAGATTAAAATGCAGTTCTGTTTGGGAAATATCAGAGTAGACCTCCCCAGATAAGTACAACACCGGTTAACTGAAGATACTCTGGAGAGCTGTTTCACTGTATCACCAGAATCCCTTGGTGTGATGCGCATCATGTCATTTGAGATCTGTCGTTCAGAGTCAACAGACTTCATGTTTTGTTATATTACAGACATCCACCATTGAAGAACACACACAGTGTGTTTGGCTCCCACATATAGCTACGTTGATAGGAACGTATGGAGTTGGTCTGATGCAGAACCAAAGTGCTCTGGCTCGTATTGACGAGATAACTATTTGGACGTTACGAATGGCTTCATCCTTGAAGAAGAAAACCACAGCGTTTTAAATATTCAGTCATACCGTCCGTCAGCCGTCCTTGCCTTGGGAGTCGGCCATATGGTGGCATTTCTTTTCAAAGGTGTCTGATGTGAGGAATATGTCGTGGCATGAACCTTTAGATAACATTGAGGGTTAACAGAAATGTTGAATAATCCCTCCTCCTTCCTCTGTCCCTTGAATCGCTTGGCTCTTTGCCCCGGCTCTTCCCTTAATACGCCTATAAAGGACTGAGAATCACATAATGGTTCCGATTAGTGGCACATATACTGTGGTCATTTTAAAGCTAATAATGGGCAGCAAAATACATCTAATGGGTACGTGTTTTGAGGATAACTGTATTCAGCAGTCTTCTGTTAATAGCAAATGGTTGTCCATATGTTGCAAAGAAAAAACACTGTACTAACCCTACTGAAAGCCAGATATTGTCTTAATGTCGTACTTATTTCACACATAAATGTATAAATAGTATTGTTTAAGACAATGAATCAATGAGTTGTGCCTTACAACAGTTACTAAGCTTTGTGTTCGACCCGTATGCTTTTAATGCTACAGCTCAGTGGGCGACTGTGGCTAAGTGGATAGCAGGGCCGTCTTTCAATCAGAGGGTCGGCAGTTCAATCCCCGGCTCCGGCTTTGCTAGTCGCATGTCAATGTGTCCTTGAGCAAGACACTTAACCCCAAAAATTGCTCCCGTAGTTGTGCCTGCTGTAGTTGTTGTGTATAGAAATGTGATAGAATCTGAATTGTAAGTCGCTTTGGATAAAAGCGTCTGCTAAATGACTGTAATGTAATGTAAGCGAGGAGATTATGTCGAGTGCTTGACATATTTGGCCAGAGCCGATTACACGGCGACCTCAATTCAAGATGTTGGCTTTAGAAAGAACCGTAGATCTTATTCCCATTGTCGTCCAGGTTTCCAGCACAGTCAGAGGAATGTCAAAGAAAAAAACATCTGTTTTCATTTCTGTCATATATTCAATCACAAGAGCAGCACTTTTTCATAAATATGTTCATGAGTAATTTGAGTATTTTGACAGACCAGCAATCTCAGCAGTCTCTGTAATTTATAGGTACGATGGTATAGAATAACATTACACAAACTTCTGGAAAGCTGCTCATGTCGATATGCAAACACACCTGCTTTCTAAAATAAGAGTTGTCACCCTCGGCAGAAACCTGATTTAAGGCTTTCCTTGTGATGTGGTTTCCTCTTGTATAATTAGTTGCATTGCTGGTGTCAGATCTTTTGTTTTGTGGAGGGCAAGTTGGGTGAGGTCGGGACTGAGATTGCTGTGAAGCTGAACTTGTTTACTGGAGTGTTGACCGTTGAGATGAGGTCCAGCAGTAGTTTTTTGTTTTGAGTCTGTGCGCCAATAAAGAAGCAGCATCGTAGGCCAAATAAACACACATGCACAACATTGTATTGGAAACATTATATGCAATGAAATCATTGAAAACTGCACATTTTAAAAGCAGGACAAATGAACATGTTGACACAACTCTTCTCTTCACAGTTTCATGGTGTTACTTGCAGATTAATTGACAACACGCCCGCAATATTATTTCATCGCAGCCTCATTACACAGGCATTAGACCGACGTCACCCAATGATTCTCACCTTTTTAAATCCATTACTCTTACACAGATAACTCAGGCACCATTAAGTTAGATATTGATCGTTTAGAAGCCAAAGTGTGAAGATCTGCTGCTCGTGGATAACTTTCATTAACTATGAGAAGTGCACATATGGGGATATGATTTGCTGCAGTATTGTCACTGTTTTGTAATATACAATGCCATTAATTGTTCACACACAATACACAACAGAAGTTGTCAGGGTAGCAGCATAAACAAACGGCGTGTGCACTGATGTAGATGTTGAACACGCGTATCAGAAGCGATCACAGAGATTTCCTGGCACAACACAAGAGCTCGTACTGTGAGTGCTAATGCATGCTGGGATGTGCTCTACACACGGGTGGGGCTCATCCTTCACCACACGGCTAAAACCACCAGCGGGGTTATAATGCAAAACAAAAATATGACTAAGCAGAGTCAGTTGGAAATCGCAAGGCTGGTCTGGGAAGTAGAAATTGTTGTCAGATAACATAGTGACAGAGGAGTTGCTGTAATGATGGGCGACATAACGTGGTGACAACCTTCAATAAATTTTGTTGAAGTAATGAGCCGTGATGAGACTAGAGGTGCGTCATGTGGTGTGTGTTTTGTTGTGGAGGTTTGTTATCTCTCTCCGTGGTGTTCCTACACGGCTCACTGGGTTCTGAGACAGCTGCTTTTACCTGTTTGCTGATGCAGCCAAGTCACCGACTGGCAGAGTTGTTTTAGTCAAGACTGTAAAAACAATACCGAGGCTTTACTTTCCGACATACAGACACTTCTTTTTCAGCCCACTGCCTACATTTAAAAACAACACACTGCAATTATGAGTCTTATGTCCAGCTCTACTACGTTTATAACGCTGCAAACTTGAAATACTAATCCAGTCTGTTTGTAGTTGTTGTGTTTTTTTAAACCCCCACTGTGGCTGACCGGACTCCTCTGGCCTTGAAAATGTGTGTTTAGCAAGTTTACCCTGATCTCGCTGAACAGACGTGGAAAGTAAGACTTTAAAGTCCAACTGAAATGAAATGTCTTTTTGTCTGCTTCAGCACACATATCTGCTCTGTAAACCCCCTTTTTCCCGTGTTCAAAGCAAAGACATTTATATTTTATAATGTTTTGGTGTCATGAAAGGCTACATAGCTAATTAGCTGCTCAGCTGCAGCACATTTAACAGCATATGCGTATCAGAAAATGTCCCGTCTGTTCTCTTGGATGCTGGGGGAATATTTGGGGAACTCAAATTCACTTAGCATTTTGCTAAAATAAAAAAGGACACTCGATGAAATAGCTTACAGCAATTTACCGCTGCCAGATGCTGCTCTGGGTCAACCTGTTATTGAAAAAATGCTGCAACCATCGCAAAATTCTTATTGCTGCTGGTATGAATAGTTTTGATGCCAAATATCTGTGGCTGAGTAATTCACACAGTTATGTATTGGTCACACCCCAAATGTGTAAAGGCCTTAAGGCTGCATCCTCACTGACACACATACAAATGAATGGAAGGACTGACGTTTTTGCCGCAATGCCAGATGCTTGCGTGAATGTAGCCTAATAACCTAAATATATAAAAAATAGCGTTTTTACATTGTTTTTTGTCTACGCAAAGTCTAGTAGTTTTTTTCTTTTGTTTTTTGCATATTCATAGATTCTTGATTTTTCCATTAGAGAGAAATTACAAGTTCTTTTAAGAAATTTAAAAACCAGTAATTTAACATTTTCTGGGGAAACCAAATTAGGCACAAACTAAAAAGCATTTTTATGTATCATAGAACATGTACGTATGTTAATACGTACATGGGATGTAAATCCAAAATATACAAGGTAATAACTGTAATACAGAGGTGATTTGTGATAATGTGTTAATTAGTCTATTCACCTTGTCGACTGCAACCATAAAACAAGTTCCTCTCACTGGCAGTAAGTGAAACATTGTTTTCATCTCTTAAAAACATCCAAAGCAGCGGCACTTTTCATGAAAACACTGCTTTAATTAGCCCACTTGCATCACAAATGTGATGCTATTTCTGGAAGTGTTTTACATGAAAACAGTTGGAATTAAACAGCCGGTATTCTACAAAAATAATTTACAAAATGGATAGCCAAATGATTGAAAACTGTGTATTTTGGCGTTCGTTGAAAATGGACAGGATGTTTTCTGATGGATGTCTTTGTTTGGCTGCGAGGACAGTGAGGAAGCGTTCACACTGACAGCAGCTCGTTATTCTTTTACCTCGGCGCTGTAAAGTGGAGCTTTGTAGAGTGGAACACCTTATTAAACTCTAGACAGACGGCTCAGAGAAAAGACTGCCACTGGGGCTTCACTCGCACAGAGAGTCTGAGGTGGCGTGAGCAGTGAGCCTTTGTGTGAAGTACACGCTCTGTACAAACCTTTATTTTAAGTGTTTAATAATGTCTTTGTTAACAACTATAACTCCTCCTGGGAGGCATCCATAAGTGGATGCTGGTGTATCAACAAATAATGAAAGCCAATTAAACACAGTTGTAAAGGAAATGTCACCATAGGAGAAGTTAGAGTTGCTGATGAATACATAAATAGATGCGTTAAACATGTCCTATCTGAATACAACTGCATTAAAGTGTGCTGTAAACCCCTTATGACATGTTTATGTAGCTTATAAAGTACAGTAGACATGTAAAGTTATTTGAGATTAATGCACACAAGAAATAGAAATGATAAAATGAGATAATAACATAACATAAGACAGTAGCAAATACAAGAAATGGCAGGGAATACAAACATGAGTAATAAAATAAAATAAATAATGGCTACAAAACATTTTAATCCAAAGCGAGGCTAAACGGGTAGCTTTTAATTTTCCACGTGAAGAGATCGACACTTTCAGCTGCTTTCGAGTCCTGTGGCTCGGAGACTAAACACTCAACAAATACTGTTCATTCCTTCAGCTTCCTGATTCCTGGATGGAAAGAATTTCTTTTGGCCAACAGTAAGGCCGTGAAGGGAAAGTCCTGGATTAGCATAGACATCGTTTGAGATGTGGACTGTATATCTGTCTCCTCGAGGAGTGCAGTCTTGTCTTTTTATGAATGTAAAAGAGAGGTTATGATGCATTATGGGTCTTTTTTGGAGGCATTAAAGAGTAGCCTCCAGTTGATATCCTGCTTGTAGACTCTCAAAGGGTTGACGTCTGGGGGATAAGAAAATTAAGGCTTTTCACTCGTTATTTTACGATTTGCGTACATTCATAGCAGCCACATCTAAATTTGGCAACCTGCAAAATCCTTTTCAGTGTCATTTACACATGCGAGGTTAACCGACCTTCAAGCGGCAGCAAACACCTCCTCCTCCACATCGGGCCGTGGCAGCGTGTGTCTCGGCGGTCCGTGTTATTTGTACTCTTGACTTAATATTGATTCGCCGGCACGTGCCAAGTTAATTCTACCGCCGCACAGAGTGGAAGTGAAGTGGTCGCAAAATTTAAAAAAAATACAAAACATTTCAGCAAAGTGAGCTACTAGACGGTGCTTCCTGATTTAGAAACTGCAAATGTGCCAAATATTTATTTGTTTTTAGAAACAAACCTTTTACCAACAAACTGATAGACTCATACAATAGTCTCTGTATAACAGTGGAGGTCTGGAAAAAGGCCTCATGAGTAGAAAGTGGATGCTGGGACTGTATCATAGAGTGTACGTGTTTCCATGGGTTTCACATTGAGGTCTCCTGTAAGTGGAGATGCAGCTAGATTTGTTCACTACGCCGCCTTGAGACATCATTTCTTTGTATCGCTCATACCCCATCTGCTCTTTGGGCCCGTGTGGAGGGGATTAAGGGGTTTCCCTGCCTGCACTGGCGGACTCCAACAGATTATTTACCCATAAACCTCTTTCCTTATTCCCCACTGACTGCATATTATCCTGGCAGCATTATCCAGTCCAGCAGACAAACCTTCCTCAGACTTTAGACCGTTGTAGTCAAGGTTAGACCATCCTTGTGTGAACACCATGGACATAGTGGCTGATGGACTAATGTGATTCCTCATCAACAGCATACACTACTATTGGGATTTTATTGATTTGATTTAGTGAGAGGTAAAGACATTCATGAACCGCAAATGATAAAAACTGGAAGATTGTTTTGCTTTTTGCCAGTTTATTATCAGGTTATTATCAATTTTCTTGTGAATGATGGAGCGTGTAGCCTCGACTATGATGCAAAATGCAAAACGGTACAACACCAAAGATATTCAGTTTACTATCACATCAAATAAACCATACGCGTTGTATATTTATGACTGAATCCAGCAGTTTGCTGCTGTGTTTTTGTGAGGTGTTGTTGCCATTTGTGTCTTGACACCTGGCTGGGATTTACATACATACATCCACCAGCTCCTTGAAGCAGTCAGAGCTCACTCTCTGTAGATTATTGCTTCAGAACAACACTGTGTGTTTTTTTGCTTTGACATCTGCCGGCTCCGATTAGCAGGCTTCTCTCGTGAACATCTTTGACATGCCGCTAGACCATTAGGAAGTAATAATGGGTGTTAGGAGTAACAGCCTCTGGGTCTGCGTTTATGAGTGTGTGTCCCTCCCCCCCCCCCCCCCCCCCCCCCCCCTTTCTCCCCCCACCCTTCTCCCCCTCTATTAGAAGTGAATATGAGGCAGACTGAAAATGTGGGCCAAGGTGAGAGAGGGAGCCAAACAAATGAGTCCCTTTTTCTTTCTCCTTCTCCTGCTGCTCCCCCCCTCTGTGCTGCTGTCACACTTTCTCCCCCGCTTTACCCCTCTCCTTACCCCTCTTCCCATTAACCCCCCCCTCCATATCACCATCACCACCGCCACCACCTTCTTGCGGCTCCATTTTGCAGCCGAGCAGGCAGCCATTGCACAGAGAGGAGAGAGGAACATTGTTAGTTCGCCGCTGTCTCTTTTTTATGCGTTGCCCTTTTTTCTCTCGCAGTCTAATTGTCTTTTATTCACACAGGTAGTGCTCAGGAGGTGAGGAGGGGGAATCTATTTTTCAACACAGATCTTATCAGTTTGTGCAGCTCACACAGCATCCCCCCCTCCCTCTCCTCTATGCTACGATCAGGCTTTGTGTGCTGCAGAGTTTGAGCATACAGTAGTTTGTGATAATAACAGATGGCTGTGTGTGTGTGTGTAGAGGAACATGACTATGTGTCACACTCTCTGTGTCGGATGGGTAATCTCCCGTGTGACATAATCATAATCTGGTTAAACCAGACGGCCGCAGTCGGCCTCAAGGCTGCTCCACATTATTGTGAGGCCGAGGTTCTTTGGTCTCCGTGTGGATGGAGGATGGCAGCATGATGAAGTGCAATTATTGTCTTGGTGGTGCAGCTCGTAGCCGCGGCCCAGAGGGACCGATTGTGGTTCAAGCTCACAAGTCAGGCTCTGGTTGGCCTTCATTGTGTAGAGAGGTTTGAGAGGTCGCTGGTTCTCTTTCTTTGTCGTAGTTTAGAGTCTTGTGAAATACCGTAAGACTTTAAGTCAGGAAGCTTTTTCCTCACACCTCAGTTCATCACAGATCAAAATAACTTCTTTGCTCACTAGAACTGCAAAGTGATTGTTTTAATTGTCTGCTGATTACTTTCTCAATTCATGGCTTGGTCTACAAGATGTTAAAGACAAGAAACACTTTAATCACAACTTCTAAAAGTCCAAGATGACATGTTTAAAGTGCTATAAGCTGCTGTCATAGTGGAGCCTTTAGCAGTTAGAGCCAGATATGTTCCTCAGGAGATGGAGACCAAAACAGAGTGAATGTTGCATTCCTCAGATAATATGAACGCTAATGTTGCTCCATATCTGTTGCATGTGTTAATAATCGACTCATATTAGCTTCATGGTGATAGTATATCAATACGGCATCTGCTGCAGCTTTAAATTGCTTTTGACAACAGTCCAAAGCCCAAATATATGCAGTTTACCATCATATGAGACAAAGAAAACAGCACATTGTCACAATTGAGAAGTTGGAATTTATGACATATTTGCGTAAAAACAGTTACCAAAATGGTTGCCAATTAATTGTCTGACGATCAACTAATCAATAAAAAAATTTCCCGACTGCAGGGTATAAAATTACCCGAATCTTTGGCACAATAACCTGAATAACATTTGGTACGGCTTACTTTATCAGACACTTTGAAACTAATTGATTCCCTTGCATGCTGCTAGCACAGTCCTGCTAATAACGGAGCTAACGGCTAATGTCCACAGAGGTTGCATTGACTTACATTATCTGTTTGAGCTCTATTCAGTAAGTATAGTTGCATTACTAACACTAGATCTAAGCAGATTGTGATCTGTAATTAGTGCTAATAATGGCAATAATCATTTTTAATCAAAACATGTAAAAAATAAATAAAATAATGTATATTCTAATCATTTGATTTGCCTGTTAGCACTACAGATGGCTTAACAATGTCAAAAGAAAACTTGAAAACTGGCTTCTAAGTGGCGCACTTCCTGTGGTTTTGTTTTTGAACTGTGCAGAAGTGAAGGGCACATAATTATGGTTCATCTGGGGCTGTAAAGATTTTGACACTATTGCCACTTTAATGTGAGTTGGCAGGTATGAATTAGATTGAAATGCATCGTCGGATCAAATTGTAGCTTTTCTGTACTCGACAGGACTTTATTTACCGAAGAACCCTGGAGATAACGTACGCGAGGCGTCATGCAGTTTAGGTTGAGAAGTGCTTATCAATTTCAGCCATTGCTCAAGAACACCTGAACTTCCTGTTTGTTGGTGTTGGTGTTGGTGTTGGTGCGGTGTACAGACCGTGCAGGTTACCGCCTGCTGTCGTCGCGTCGGGCTGTTTGAGAAACCAGGATCCTCTGTATCTGGTTATTCACAACAACACGTCAACACGCCCTCCTATCTGAGGCAGCAGGGATCGCGGCTCAAACATTTTCAGTAGAAAACATTTCTGGTGCTCAACATGACGAGCAGAGAGCTCCGGGATGAAATATGTAAATTTGGCATGTTTTTCAAACCTTTTTGTCTGTGAAACCTGGCCTTCTCAAAAACAAAAAAACAAATGACAACTCTGTGCAGCTCACTCAGAGTTGAACTGCTGACTGGATGTTGGCCTCTCGCCATCGTGTTTGAAGATAAAAGTCCAGAGATTGAACAGTTTTCCTCGAGTGGTTTGTGATTACAGCCGTGCTACTATTTCATTTAGTTATAGAGGTACATTGTCCGTTACTATTCACTGCGAGTCCTTCTCCCAGAATTATATTTGCATAGCAGCTCACAGATTCTCACTCTTACAGGCATAATGCATACGGCCTTGGCCGGATCGATTTAATCCATAATATCCAAGAGTGGAGCTGTAGAAGAATCTGTTTTAAGGTTGTCAGTTTGTGACAAACCCGATTTATTTAAACTCTGTCACTGCACAGACACATCTTTGTTTACTCATAGGCAGCTTGTTTTTTTTAATCAATGATCAGTCAACAATCAGCTATTCCACGTTTACTTATGAGATGATTCAACGGCCCATGACTAGAGACATCAGTCATTTCTTTCTACCAAACGACCAAATGGTGTCTGTAAAGTATCACAAAGTATCAAACTGAATTATTGATAAGATGATTTTAGATTTATTCTTCATTCTTAGATTGTTTGTCTTTGCTGATGAATAAATGTTTGATGTGATAAAGTTCAAGTAGTAGATAAAGCGAATAAAAGTTGACTGGAAGATGAAATTAGTTGTTTGTTAGCTTTGCTGAATTTTGAGTAAGAGATGAGTACATTTCTTAATTTTATCCTTGTACTTAATCAAAAAAAAATTCTGTATCAGAATTGTGAAGGTTTTTCCTCTTCTGGCTAATTCAGCTCTGCCAGACCTCATCACTCAATCCAAGAATCTTTGATGCTGTTTTATGCACTCTGCTTATGAACTGCTTTTCTCTTCTAACTCAACACACAAACACGACACTGTCAGACGGCTTAAAAGCATAGAAAGAGGCATTTGCTGAGTTCTTTGGTGCTTTCAGGACTCGGTCACTTTGACCTGCAGTCTCGGGATGATCCCACAGGCCAGCAGGTCCACCAAGATCCAAGTTAATTGGATCCAGTTAAATCCATCCAGGTTAAACGAGTCCGCCGCCCTCGACACTGCTGCAGTACTCTTCTGGGATAAACCACAGACGCCTCCCTCTGTCTCTCTCGTCGCTACAGCGTCGTTAACACGTTCATAAAGCGCGGCGGTGAAAGTACATCGAGGAGACTGCGGTCTGCCGGAGAGGACGGGAGATAACGCAGCGTGGTTTACAGTCACTGATAACAGCCGAGGCTCATGTGGGTCAAATTCTACACAAGTCGAAAGCGCCAAAACAAATCTTTTTTGAGAAAGTAATGACTTCATTTTAGGTCTGTACTGGGGATGTTGCTACAGAAACCAACCTTGTAAGGACAAGTGCTTCACAGAACGTTCGATCAGTTTTTTAAATAATTTGGCCGAGTTATTGCACGGACCATTTTTGAATGTAGCCACACAGAACGAGAGAGAGGTGTGAGAAAGTTAATCCACTTCAGCCTGAGCTCGATGTAACATCAGCTCAGCAGCTCTAGTGTGAAGAGACCGGAGAGACAAAGTGAAGCAGCTTCAGCTTGTGTCTGTCAATTAGAGCTCTGCAGAGAGAGCAGCACACACGCTGGGCCTATGGCAATAGTGTCAAGAATAATATCTTCCCAGTGTCTTCCAGTTAAAATCTGCTTCAGTCTTGTTTCCTTCAGGGGAACTCATTTCACTTTAAATCTGAATATTTGTTCGGAGTCATCCCCCTACATAGCTTCTTTATGTCACGTTAGCCTTTTTTTTTACCCGTCTGTCTGAGGAGCTGAGGTGAATACGAGGAGATAGTAATGAGGGAACTCACTCCCTGTGGTGTGCAGTCACGTTTTTGTGTGTCACTGCGCTCTTTACTCAAGAGGCTCTGAAGAGTCCAATTATTTTTATACATGTTGAGCATTATGATGCATGGCATTGTGGGAGAAGGCATAAAGGGAAATGCTTCTTAGTTGTATGGAAATGGTTTTTTTTATACATTGCCCAAGCATCTGGTAAACTCCTACATTAACACATCTGGAGCTTAAGATAGCGCTCGGGTTGAGTAAATGTCCTTTTTCACTCTGCGACCAAGCAAATGTTTAATTGTCCTCACATGGGCCATCAAGTTCATTCCTGGAGAAATCCTGACGTTTGAGATGACTCACATTTCACCCAGCTGCTTTGAATCTTGGGATATATTTCATTTAACTTCGGCAAAGTGATCGTGACTTTCTTCCAGAGCCGTATTTAAACATACGACTTGTCCTGTATGTCTCTGCAAAACTTGATTTGTTAGTCAATGTGCTTTTTCGATGTGCTTTCGTAATGAGCTTGGTGGGAATCCTCTTGACGCTCGGTCCTCTCGTGGAGCTTGAACCTCTTCATGCTTCACACCAGCACCACACTTTGATGTTACCTACCTGAGGCGACACGAACGCTGTATAAACAAAAACAGGCTTATTATGTGTATGGTGGCTTAATTACAACAAAGACATTGACTTGTAAACAGTCGGTGACTGTGTCTCAGAACACACTGCGAGCCGTCTTCTGTGTGTGGCTTTCACAGGGAGTCAAGTGAATATTACTCAGTGGATTTTACGCAGCACATAAATCTCTGATGGGCGTCTTGAGTTGTTTCCAATCTTACAAGTCATTTCCATATAAATGACCACTGTATTATAGAACGCTTTCTTTTCTTCTCCAAAATAATTCCTTCGGTTCATCTTTCCCATTATTTGTTGTGTGTTTTTCTCTACTTTGTTCGGTCCTAATCCCGTATACTGTATATACATGTACATGTTCCTCTCATAGGTAGTGTTAATACTCAGCTCTACTCACAGTATCACCACCGTCTCTTATCCTGAAGTATTGACTGCCGAGACAGAAATAGCACTTGAGACTCGATTGGCTGTATTGATGGCAGCACATGCAGAAGGACATGTAGAGTATCTGAGTCCCTCCTGGTGTCGTTAGTGGTAAATCCAGTCTTGTGTTTATCCTTCTCAAAACGCTGCACATTTGTAGTCCACGGTGTTTGAAACGGGCTTACTCACACTCCGTCTCTAGAGATGATGGCCAATTATAGCAGAGGCAGCTCAGGTTCTAGCTGTCAGAAGAAGGTGTGTCTGTGTGTCAGCTGGGCTTTCATGACCCGATCTTTTCCAGTGTAATGCAAGTGAAAGCAAACATCCCCTTTTTATAGTTTCCACCTGTTAAAATCACCTCTGTGGTGCTCTAAAAGCTTTGAATAATTAAAGGGAAATATTGCATAATACCAAGCAAGACTCGGTGACTACGAGTAGTCCGGGTTTTGCTCTTATTCCAAAAAAGACAATATTCCTAATAAGATTTTTACATGGCTTATGAAAATGCATGTTCCACTAATGTTCCCGTTTACAATCAGCCAATATCCAAACGGAATATGATGTTTACATGAGCTATATACAATTCTGAATATTCTTATATTTGGAATAAAAGTGTTGTATGTCCGGTCTGCATGTCCACCCGTCCTGTGTGCACATTTATTATCATATTTGAAATAATGAAGTGTTTATATGAAAAGTGTCGCGCCCCCCCCCCCCCCCCCCCCCCCCCCCCCCCCCCCCCCCCCC
>NW_022280037.1:9125458-9128341 GCF_004355925.1 Anarrhichthys ocellatus
CCCCCCCCCCCCCCCCCCCATGGCTACTTACCTCCACCTCACTGAAGTACACCATAACAAGCGATGGTGAATCACTGCCAGCGGCTGTGTCGACCCTGCACTCTCTGGCCTCACCGTGGAAGCAGGGAGAGAAATAGCACTTCACAATAAGCTGAAGGCTATTTTGTGACCATTATTTTGTTGCCATAATGGTGTGGCTGTTCTTTTAGTGTAGAGCTGTTGAGATGTGTTGAATAGTTAAAGGGTGTTAATGTGTGTTAATGAACGTGTCTCGTGCTAATTGGTACGAGATTGCTGTGGTTTCTATTTTTGCCTCGAGGCCGGGGTAGTATTTTAAACCATTATTCTACTCTACATTCAGTGATGCAGTCTGATGACGTACGTTTGGAAATTGTTTTGTCTGAGGAGGCTATTGCTGTGCAGTCATTCTATAACCAAAGTGTCTTTATTCCCCTCTTAATAGAGACACTGGTGAGGAGGGGTAATAACCTTCCACTGGGAATGACTTTGCAAACTTTTTCTCCTTCTGGCGGCGGCATCCATCGAGCCTGTCCACGTAGCCACCGATACACCCTGATGTGAGGCAGAAGCACTGCTTTGAAGACAGCGCTGTAGTTTAAGCTACTGATGAAACAGTGACATACATTCCAGGAAGGCTGGTTTGATGGATTTAAAACTATAGAAAGACATTAAAATGGCCATTATCTTATTTTCTTGTCACAACAATCACGAGGTAAACAGTAGAAATATTTAAAACACGAATGCTGTTGCGTTGTGCAGTTAGCTTTATGTTCAACTTGTCTTCTGGACAACCCTGTTGTTTTTCTTCCAGGAATGAGGGGGCTGTGTTGTTTTGTGTTGTTGTTTTTCTGCCTGCATGTGGCCTTCGGGAAACTAACAGGCATGTGATAAGAAGAAATGCAAGGCGCTGCGATGTTGGGGGGTTGTTTATCTCTTCTGCAGGACGACACTGCGCTGTTTTGATTTGACGTTGATCTGAAAAGTCAGCCGTACATATTCTAATAAATTCATGCTTCTTACCCATCAATATCTCCCCCACGGGTTACGTTATTACGCTCTCTTAGCTAGCTATGGGACCAACATACGCGGTCATCAACAGAGTGTTCTTAAGTGAGCAACTTATCTGAAAATAACTTTTTAATAACAAACCCCTCCCTTTCCCCCCGTAGTCTCCACTCAGCCAATCAAATACGCCGTCACCGCCGGGCTTATGACCCACACCGGTTGCGATAGCAACGCCGGCCTGCCTCCTAGAGAACATGTCATGCATGTTAAGTGGTTCTCAGATGCTCGTTGTCTCTCTGCCTCGCTCTCAAGTAGAGACACACACACACACACACACACACACCAGAGACAGTTAACACAACTGTAAGCTTGGGTGGCTGCAGGTGCACGCTGAATATCTTCTCATTAAATTAATTTCTTACAACTCGTAGAGCAAAGTGCTGACATGGAGCTTTTGTGTGTAAAGTCCAACTCTACTGCTTAACATCTGTGTGTGTGTGTGTGTGTGTGTGTGTGTGTGTGTGTGTGTGTGTCTGAGTGTGTAGATTTGGTTTACCTGGTGTATTAAACCTGCACACACACACACTCGCGTTTGCTCCAAACAGGGGAGTCGTCATTCCAGTTTATTTAGCTATTAGCTCTTAATGTTCCCCATAAACCGGGCGTGATTTCTGTCGGCGTGCTCTCTCTCTTTTTTTAAGTGGCCACGTTAAGTTTTATTACTATAACTGGGCTGTAATTAATTTGATATATTTAAGAACTATTCGGTTCAGCCCAGGTGAAGTTTCTGAACAGTTTTATTCAAGATTCAAGCTTCCCTGATTCTCTTTTAGACCCTTTGTGAGATGTATAAACAAACACAAACACTCTGTCCCACCATTTGGACCCACTGTCGGGGCACTTATTTATGCACTCCCATTGCCAGAATTAAACTCCTCCTGTATTTATGATTGCACGTTTATTAGTGTTACTTAGTGAACATTTATTTCAGTGCAGGACCAGCTGTTAGCCCTGTCTTGTACTGTACTATGTAATAGTTAACTTTCCTTACTTTCATCATTATTAAATGCGTTTGGGACATCCACGCTGTGCTGTGTATTGAGGAACTGTGGTCTGAGCCCGCTGTACAGTAGCTGCTCGAGTGGTTTCACTATGACAGGATGCATCGGTAGAAAGGGTTTCCTCACGATGTTTAATATCGCTTTGCTGGCTCACACAAACCGCAACAAGCGCTTCTCACGTGCACGCTTTATTTCCTCTTTTCTCCTTTGCAATTTTGAAACTTACTTCCAAAAAGAAAGTGCTGAAAACGTTCCACACTGTATACGGTGGATCAGAAAACACGTGAAGTAACTGACATTCTATTATCGTAAAGTGAACTACACATTTAGAGTAGAAATCTACTGTTTCCGGATACTCTGATATCTGCTTGATTTCTCAGTCGTCTGTGGCAGTAAAGATGTAAATCCTTTTGGTTTTATCTCTAATCTGTTCGACCACACAACTCCGCTTAACCGTGATCCTGCACACGTTTTGTCTGCGACAAAGTCATGAAAATTGGAATAAATCAATCAGTTTATTCCAAATGACTTCATGTACTAAACTGAGTCAACAGGAAATGGACTTTTTAATGTATAATGAATTATTATTCTTGGGCGGTGAGTAAGTAAACGTCTCTGAGAAAGGGCTAGAGAGTTGCTCAGTGAATACAGTCGGCAGCTTCTATCCTGTCCTCTAAAATTGAGGAACAGATCGAGAGACTCACTGCAAATTATTCATAGCCTCCTGTTGAGGCTGCTAGTGTGTGTGTGAGAGAGAGAGAGAGAGAGAGAGAGAGAGAGAGAGAGAGAGAGAGAG
>NW_022280037.1:9128351-9137699 GCF_004355925.1 Anarrhichthys ocellatus
AGAGAGAGAGAGAGAGAGAGAGAGAGAGAGAGAGAGAGAGAGAGAGATGCAGAAAGCCAATGTGCGTCGAGGATTATTTAGTTGTTGGTCGATAACGGGTCAGACAGACTCCCAGCTTTCTCACACACACACTCTTCCTCTGAGAAGCAAACGTGACACAAGAGTTGATTTCAAGTGAAGTCCCTGTTCCCTTCGGAGAGAGATAATCTGATGATGAAAGGGACACAGAGGCATGTCGGGGTAAAAGAAATGAGAGCGAGCAGCTGAGATGTGACTGTCTGTGGAGTCCTGAGGGATGAAACTGTGGCTTTTATCCAGTCACTTCCCTACATTTAGTGATTGCTTATTATGCATTGGTTGTAAAGTAGCACTGATTACCGGTTTCGAGTGGAGGAGCAATATCATCTCACTGTCTATATCTATCTTGATTATTTTCAGCTACGGCAAGCTCTGGGGATCAACTCGCCAATTAAAATCCTTGATGAAGATGATTAGACAAAGACTAAATGAGGTGATGATTCATTAACACCAGTGTCTTTGGTCAGTTACAACCAGTTTTACAGTCGTTCTCCTCCCACGTCTCCACTCCAGGGAGATCTTAACAGTTTTTCCATCATAGTTGGCTCTTGACAGGAATCTGTGCAGACCCTCAGGCGTTTCGTAGGTGTCCCCGTCTCCACGTTGTTTACCCTTCACTGTGTTTTTTTATTCTGTGTTTGTGTTGTATTGTGCCCCTGGCCTTTAGAGGGCGGACTTTGTAGAGTACAGAAAAGTCTCCCCCAGGCTACCTATTCCATGGTTACTGTAAAATCGGTCCCTCAAGGACTCTGTGTGTGTGTGTGTGTGTGTGTGTGTGTGTGTGTGTGTGTGTGTGTGTGCGCGCAGCTGCAATGATTTGTTATGTAGATTAATGGTCCTACAGATTTACTTATTGCAGGAGTGCAGGGTTAACATTGTTTACATATGATGTTCATAGTAATGTTATATATATTTTATAGTAAAAAATAGAAATAAAACTATTAAACTATTAAATATTTCAATATCCTTTAATTATGATTCTCTTAATCCATTTATTCCATTGTGGCAAATGTCCTTGTTCAGGGTTTCTGATTCTATAGGTTATTTTTTTCAGGCTATTTGAATCTTTATTCACCTTTTTACATTTGTGTTGATGAAACCTGCAAGCAGCCTGTGTCTGGCTGAATATTGAGGAGTTCATATTCCTTTTATTCTGTGTTAAGTTTCACTGTTTCTCTCCCCTAATTTCAAGTGCTGATCACATGCCAGCATCTAAATGAAGTTTTTCACATAATGAGTCCAAATCCCTTTAAATTTAACTGATTTACAGCACAGTGTGAGCTATGCTAGTTTTGGAAGTATTCAGTTTATTTACTTCGATTTCAGCCTTTGCTCCAGAACGACATCTTTACGTTACATTATACGGACTTTAAACAGCAGGTGGATCTTTTATTGTGACATTATGCAAGGTAACATTGCAGCCTTGTCCGTCCAGGTGATTTGAATGCTGTTGCATAGACGTCCAGGATTCTTTCCTTCATCATTTATACATGCAGCCATGTCAGCAGTCTGACGCCTTTACGTCCTATTTGTAGGTTTAATATCTGTGCAGCCGGAATATCAAGTGTCACAATCAATCAGAAGCTCATACGTATGCAGGGGGGTCAAATCCCGGCCATTAACACCCTGCTGCCTCTGTGGGCTCTGCCTCTTGAAGTTTGAGCTTGGAAGTAGAGCAACTTGTGATTTTATTAAATATTATTATAACCAACGAAACATCATACAGGATTACTGACTTCACTGTCTCCACTAAAAATAGACTCTGTGCTCGTAACGATTGAAGTCATTTACTCACAGTCTGGTGCAGAAGACAACCTGTGTGTATGTGTGAGAGGGCAGAGATGACTGTGTGTGTGTGTGCGTGCTATTCCTCAGTACAAACACTGTGTTGAAGATCGTATTTAAATACACACTCTCTTAGCCTGCCCCCTACTGTTGCCCAGACCTACTTTCAAACACACACATGTGCACTCACACACACACTCTGGGGATAATACACCCTTAAAGCACGTCACAGGTGAACAGAAGTGGACTGGCACTGAGCTGGGAGCTAAATGAGTGTCTGGTGATTTTCTCCTGACCCACTTTCCTCAGTTTAAAACTCAATTAAGCAGTTTGGAGATCGACTTTGGCCAGAGCACTTTGTGGATCGCACTGCCTCTTGTGGCCGAGTGCGGCATTGCTCCTCCTCTGCTCTTTGCCCTTATTAGAATATGAACAGGTAAATAACTCATGTTGAACCTTAATTTAGCTGCCAGTCTCCTGACTGACAGTCTTCACTCTGGCTGCAAGGCATCCTGGGATTGTTTCATTGAGTGGACATTATTTGTGGGACCTGGGAATTTTCACAACTCTGGAAAGTGTTTCTTAAAATCATATTTATTTCCTGCTTTTGTCTTAACATTTTTTTTTATGTTTCTCTGTTTTACTACATCATAGCACCTCTCTGCCTTCTGTACAATTCAGCTTTCACACAGTTAAAAATGGTCTAATGTCACACTGTAAGCCGACCGTACTCATTATTTAATAAATAAAGCCCCCTTGGTTTAAGCACTATGGTAACACTTTCAATTTGTGTTTCTGTAAATGTTTAACAACACTTGTGTTCAAACCCTCACCACACGTCCCACAATATTTTGCTGTTGTAGTTCTCAACGTGTCCAGTTGGTGTCGTCCTCTCCCCATTTCCACATCCACACCCTGAGTGGAAGCTTGAACCGTCCCTCTGCCCTCAGGGACGTTTGGAGGGACACTTAATAAATCATAATTTAGGCGATCACTTCATTACCTCTTTGATACTTTCCCTTTTAAGATCTAAATCTTGTGTTGATGTGCACGTTCTTAACTATTGCACAACATTTATATCTGCAACAGAGCACCTGTATAATGTATTGTTACCGGTGTCACAGGGATGCTTTAATAATACTTTTCTCTGTGTTTTCTTCCCAGGAGCTGAAGAGAGTTAAGAGCCAGCGAGTTGAACGCAGTCCGTCCTGGAGCTCGTCCTCCCCGCCCTTCCAGAACTTGTCCCCTCCCCCCCCCCTCCCCCCCCCCCACAACTAAGTTTCTTTCTTCCGCCTCCATCTTTGGCCCTGAAACACACTCGGTCCTGAAGACGCACATCAACAGAGTCACACACCTCAACGCCGGCCGCACTTACCAGGATGATCACCTCGGAGCTCCCCGTCCTACAGTAAGTGAAACACACAACTGAGAGAAAAAGAAAGTTGCAGTACTGTAGAAAAAGCTTCAAAATACTTCCAAAGTTGTGCTCTTTGTACTTTTGTACTGCAGATAGCAGTAACCGGTAACCCTTCTGTTGCCCTCAATGAAACTTGTACCTAAACCTTTGTTTAAAACTTCTCAATAACTCACATTTGTGTCTACATAAATACATCACAGATATAAGTACTTGGGTTTGCTTTGCACACTTTCACTTTTGTGAAGAGGGTCTTCATGTGTTTTCCTCTCAGGGACTCTTCCAATGAGTCTGGGGCAACAGACGCCGTGGCTTTAAGTATGAGCATTGCTGAGATGGAAGATCCAGAGGTGAAAGGCAAGAAGAAGAGAGGGAGGCCTGGAAAACAAGCCCCGGTATGAGTCCGTTTGTTTCTGTGTTTCTGTGTGTAAACACGGCTGTTTGGAGTTCTTTGTTACTGACGTCTCCGTCCCCCTTCAGGCGTCCAATAAGAAGCCAAGGAAGTCACCGGCGGACAAGGCCGTGGGCGTAGCAAGAGGGCGAGGGAAAGCCAACGGCGTGGCTCAACATAACGGAGACGGCGGAGACCCCGTCACTCTGTTCGAGGTGGTCAAACTGGGCAAGAGTGCTATGCAGGTGGGTAACTGTAGTGTGTCCATACATTCAAAATATAAGCTTTGCAATATGCATTGTCCAATCAAATACATTCAATTGTTTGTGTGTTTTCTTTTGTGTGTGTCTGTACAGTCTGTGGTGGATGAGTGGATCGAGTCGTATAAACAGGACAGAGACTTGGCGCTGCTGGATCTCATCAATTTTTTCATCCAGTGCTCGGGATGCAAAGGTGAGACGAGTGAAACTACTGCAGCGTGGTGAAACCACAACAATCGTTTAATAAAATCCATCATTCTGATTCATAAATCCCGTCCTCGTTGTTCTGTGACCAGGCACTGTGAGGATTGAGATGTTCAGGAACATGCAGAACGCAGAGATCATCCGCAAGATGACCGAAGAGTTTGATGAGGTCCGTGTCTGCCTTGTTTATCAGCAAGGCGAATGTGTTGGCCGTCTAAAGAAGCTGTGTTTCAGTTTGAAGTCCGTCTGATCGCTGTGTCTCTGTCCACAGGACAGCGGGGATTATCCTCTCACTATGCCGGGGCCCTTGTGGAAGAAGTTCCGCTACAACTTCTGCGAGTTCATCAGCGTTTTGATCCGCCAGTGTCAGTACAGCATCATCTACGACGAGTACATGATGGACACGGTGATCTCCCTCCTCACCGGGCTGTCGGACTCTCAAGTGCGAGCCTTCAGACACACCTCCACGTTAGCGGGTAACCACACCAGCGTTATGAGCACTGCAACAGTCCTCACCATTACCATGAGATGTCTTTGTACAGCACATCAATGATGGCACCGGTCATGTATTTGTTCTTGGAGCGCTACATCTTCCAAGTAGCAGGTAGTGACATTTAAATGTGGCCCTTTTTGTCTGTGCATAGCGATGAAGCTGATGACGGCGCTGGTGAACGTGGCGCTGAACCTGAGCATTCACCAGGACAACACGCAGAGGCAGTACGAGGCCGAGAGGAACAAGATCGCCGGCAAACGAGCCAATGACAAGCTGGAGCTGCTGCTACAGAAGAGGAAGGAGGTGGGCTGAGATAAACTATCAGAATCTAGAACTTTTAACGCACAGAGCTGATATTATTGCTCAACTTAACGTCGTTTTGTATGTTCTTTTCATTAGGAGTAACAGCTGTTTCCTCGGCTTAGCTTGTTGGGATATTCCACTACGTATCAAAATGTTTGTCAATATGTTCGGTCTTGACTAAAACTTTTTGGTCTTTACAGCTTCAAGAAAACCAAGATGAAATAGAGAATATGATGAACTCCATCTTCAAGGGAATCTTTGTGCATCGCTACAGGTACAAGTTTGTTCATATGGCACATTTTATACAACAGGCGTAGAATAAAAACCACAACAAGACGATCATACATTTAAGATAATAAGGTATTACAATAAAAAGGGGATAAGATGGTATTCTTATTATCACCATTATTAAAAAGGGAATAATAATAGTGTTGATTTTAAAATAAGAGTTTTGTTTTCTAGGGACGCCATTGCTGAAATCCGAGCCATCTGTATCGAGGAGATCGGAGTGTGGATGAAGATGTACAGTGATGCTTTTCTTAACGACAGTTACCTGAAATACGTCGGTTGGACACTACACGATCGGGTAAGCACACCGTCGTCCCACCACCCGCCTGTTGTGTTGTTGTTGTTTCTCTCACATTTCTTCAAGGCTTGTTTGATCTTTTTCTTCACATTCCGGTGCACCACTGCTGAATTGATTCAATGGGTCTGATGATGTTTACACAAACCTTTAGGCCACCAGCACCTGTTTTTAACTGCCTCTCGCTCTCTTTCTCTCTCTCTCTCTCTCTCCCCCCAGCAAGGAGAGGTGCGTCTGAAGTGCCTGAAGGCTCTGCAGAACCTGTACACAAACCGAGAACTGTTCCCCAAGTTAGAGCTGTTCACCAACCGCTTCAAGGTAACGCCAGCAAGGATGACAATATGAATCGTGACCTTTAATTCCTTAGATTTTATGATTTCTGTTGCATTTCTGCTTATTTATTGCAGCTCTTTCCCCACTGAATTCTATGTGTTTTGACAGGACCGCATTGTATCGATGACGCTGGATAAGGAGTATGACGTGGCTGTGGAGGCCATCAGACTGGTCACTCTCATCCTGCAGTGAGTAACTTCAATGCTTTTCACAGAGTCCGTTTACTTTGAATGAACATCACGCTTTGTCGCACAAAGATCCCTTCATACATGTAATACTTATAGTTTCATGTAACTCCTTTTTTCCAACTGAACAAAGTCGAAAATTGTCTAACATTCATATTTTTGATTCCCGTACTCTTCCAGACACTGAGGTTCTTTTTGTGTCGAGTGTAACTGGTTTTGATGATCTGTTCCAGGGGCAGTGAAGACGCCTTATCCAATGAGGACTGTGAGAATGTTTACCACCTAGTTTACTCGGCCCACCGACCAGTGGCAGTCGCTGCAGGAGAGTTCCTGCACAGAAAGTCAGTCCATCCCGAGGGTTTCCCAAATTCACCTTAAATCAGTTCTGAGCGTCTTTTATGAGCGTCTCTCGCTGTTTTTCCTTCTTTTTCAATCTCTGCTTCTGTCTTCCCACCGTTTCTACATTTTTCCTCCTTCTCTCTCTCTCTCTCTCTCTCTCTCTCTCTCTCTCACTCACTCTTTCTCTCTCGCTCTGTCAGATTGTTCAGTCGCCATGACCCACAGGCAGAAGAAGCGCTGGCTAAGCGCCGAGGGAGGAGCAGTCCCAACGGAAATCTCATTCGCATGCTGGTGCTCTTCTTTCTGGAGAGTGAGGTAACACATGATTCAACACATGTCAAATTATACATACATAAGAACCTCCTGTATTGTGAAAATATTGTGACCATATTCGTGGTTGATTAAAAGTTGTGGATTTCAGAGGTGTAAGAGTTCACAAAGTGTCTTTCTGTGTGCGTAGCTGCACGAGCATGCAGCCTACCTGGTGGACTCGTTGTGGGAAAGCTCTCAGGAGCTGCTGAAAGACTGGGAGTGTATGACTGAACTTCTGACGGAGGAGCCTGTGCAGGGGGAGGAGGGTAAGACACTGATCTTGATCTCTCTCTCTCTCTAAGCCTATGAAATACTTCACATCAAGCACGACATCGCAGCCAAAAACAAGCTAGAAGAGATGATGTCAGGAAATGTTGTTCATTGAAACTCCCTCTCTCTTTTGTCTCCGTATTTGTTTCTCTCTCCCCCTCTCACTGTCCGTCTCTTTCTCTAGTGTTGTCAGACAGACAGGAGAGCGCTCTGATAGAGCTGATGGTGTGCACCATCCGACAGGCGGCAGAGGCACACCCACCCGTTGGCAGAGGCACCGGCAAAAGGGTCGGTCAAGTACACACACACACACACACGATACGTTCAGCATTTGACTTTGAGTTTAGTTGAAGGTGAGACTGATGTGGTGAGAGAGCAGGTGTCTCAATTTAGATGTGGGAGTTGTAATCTGTTATTTACACGACTTTGCTCCGACAAAGCTGCACATTAACAACTTTCCAGATCATAATGAGATGACAGAATATTCCATCGAACCCAAAAGCACTGTTTTATCGCCTTTTTTATTTTTTAAACCTACTACATTTCACCTTGAGTTGTGTGTCTGCTCATCCAGGTGCTGACAGCGAAGGAGAGGAAGACCCAGATAGACGATAAGAACAAACTGACGGAGCACTTCATCATGGCTCTGCCCATGCTGCTGTCCAAGGTAAGACCTTCCAGCCTGCAGTCTGCACAGGGCCAGCTGATTAATGAGGGGGCCGGGGTGACTGATCTGTTTGTCGAAACTATTGATCGGGGTGTTACTTTTATAGTCGGGAGAAGTGTTATTGAAAATGTGCCACTCTGGACAAGTGTGCTGGCCAAATACTTAAATGTAATCGATCGTTTTACTAACTGGGAAACAGAAACAAAGTTGATTGATAGCTCTGTCTTTCTCTTTTTTTGGCCTCTGTATGTGTGCTTTCTTTCTGTATGCCACGAGTCTTCCTTGTCTGATTCCCACCTCTCTCCTGCTCCTTGGCCACAGTACCAGGCCGACTCGGAGAAGGTAGCCAACTTGCTGCAGATCCCTCAGTTCTTTGACCTGGACGTGTACAGCGCCGGGCGCATGGAGAAGCACCTGGACGCCTTGCTGAAGCAGATCCGGCTGGTGGTGGAGAAGCACATCGAGATGGACGTGCTCGAGGCCTGCAGTAAGACCTACAGCATCCTCTGCTCCGAGGAGTACACCATCATGAACCGCGTGGACATCGCCCGCTCGCAGCTCATCGACGAGATGACGGATCGCTTCGCGCACTCCGTCGAAGAGCTGCTTCAGGAGGTATATATACAGGACTGGATAAGCGTGCGGGTGTATTTGTGATGAGGTGTCCTAGTGGTTGAGACGCATACATGTAACATCAACACCCCCAGTCTTTGTCTACTAACAGGTGTTTGTTTTTCTGCAGGCGGAGGAGGCCGACGACGACGACATCTACAACGTTTTATCTACGCTCAAGAGACTCACAGCCTTCCACAAGTAAGACTCTCTCTTTACGTCTTTCTTACTTATTTTGTGCATCCGTGTCGGGCTGGTCGGCTCAGAAGTTACTATGAAATCTGATGTTATTTCCTCTTGTTTCTCTGACTCAGTGCGCACGACTTGACGCGGTGGGATTTATTCGGGAACTGCTACCGGCTGCTGAAGGCGGGCATCGAGCAGGGCTCCATGCCGGAGCAGATAGCCGTCCAGGCCCTGCAGTGTTCCCACTACTCGGTCCTCTGGCAGCTGGTTAAGATCACGGAGGGGGCTCCCAGCAAGGTGCCGGACTCATCTCACTGACAGAGCTTTAACACCGCACACATACTTAGATTTAAGACTGCCGTGTCTGAGCATCAGTGACCCAGAGGGACAGGAGCTTTAGGAACTCATCCCAGGATGCTTACCTCCAACTCGGGGGGCCTTACTCCCAATCTATCTCCTTAAACACAGCACAGAGGCATCAGATCCCACGCCTGTTATTTACCTCCAAAACGTTTTAACTCGCGCTCCACTGCTAGGGAACATTTTCCCTCTTTCCTACACAAGTTCAATAGACCTTCGCTCACACCTACAGCAGCTTAAAGGATCCCCATCTGCGCCCATTATATGTCACTTAATTCTTCACTGTTATTTAGTCTCAAAAATGTAAAAACAGAAACAAAACTCAATATGAAATAGTTTATTATTGTTCGTGCTCTCTGACTCAACATGTGTCAACACAAAGTGTATCGATGTTACGATTAAATGAAATCATTAAAGTTTGATTACTTCAGTGGTGCAGTTAGAGCAGGATAACGTAGCCTGACTGATACCGCCGTTTAATATTGATTTCTGTTCAAGTGCTCATAATATGTGACCCTAATGGTTCTGTGTGTGTGTGTGTGTGTGTGTGTGTGTGTGTGTGTGTGTGTGTGT
>NW_022280037.1:9137709-9161890 GCF_004355925.1 Anarrhichthys ocellatus
GTGTGTGTGTGTGTGTGTGTGTGTGTGTGTGTGTGTGTGTGTGTGTGCCTGCGCAGGATGACCTGGTGGCTCTCAGGAGAGTGGTGAAGTCTTTCTTGGCCGTGTGCCAGCAGTGCCTGTCAAACGTCAACACACCGGTCAAAGAACAGGTAACAACACACACCTGTGTGAGCTGCTCACACCGTCACACGTCATCACTGACGATTTTAATGTTTACAAATATGTGCATTGTTGTCAGAATGTTTTTTTTGGATTCTGGAGAACAGAACCAGTTAAAGACCAGAAACAGTGTTCATTACAAATTCGACCCGGTTGTTAGTGTGTGATATGTTATGGCCGAGGAGAGGAGAGAAGGTAGATAGTCAGATCTACAGGTAGACATGTTTCTGTTGACCCATAAAGAAATGAATTTTTACTTTCTCTTGTAGATGAACAGGTAACACTTCTCCATCAGATCATAACTCCTCATTTGTGGCTCTTCTTCAGGCGTTCATGCTTCTCTGCGACCTGCTGATGATCTTCAGTCACCAGCTGGCTTCCGGCGGCAGGGAAGGCCTCCAGCCGCTGGTCTTCAACCCGGACACCACTCTGCAGAAGGAGCTGCTCACCTTCGTCCTGGACCACGTCTTCATCGACCAGGACGACGAGAATCAGAGCATGGGTGAGAACTTCTTGCTCTGTTTTGGGTCTCCGAGCACATTGTTTTAGGATTAAGATAGGAACAAGATGATCATAAATATAATCAACACAATGCCCCTATATATTTTATATTATACTTTTCCACTTTTCTCCCCCTATTCCTCTTCCTCCTCCTCATTTCTCTGTCCGTCTACCTGCAGAGGGAGACGAGGAAGACGAGGCCAACAAGATCGAGGCGCTCCACAAAAGGAGAAACCTGCTCGCTGCTTTCTGCAAACTCATAATCTACGACATCGTAGACATGCCCGCTGCTGCCGACATCTTCAAACACTACATGAAGGTGACTGTTCCTCTGTACTCGTGTACAATATTGACATCATCAACATAAAATAAAGAGGCGACAGGAAACTGATACAGATTTAGAAGTCAGCAGGTGATGTGGTTAAAATAAGATGATGAGAAAACTTAAAACTGAATCTAAAGAGGTGATTTAAATGATAACGATCTTTATTCTTGAGTCTAGATTACAGAACAGATTTCATCACAATTTCTGACTAAACTGTCTTCTTTCTCTGTCTCAGTATTATAATGATTATGGCGACATCATCAAGGAGACTCTGAGTAAAACCAGACAGGCGGACAAGATTCTTTGTGCCAAGACGCTCATCCTCAGTCTGCAGCAGGTGAGACATGAACGAAGACAACATTACAAGCCACATACACGGCTCCCTGGCTTGAAATAGTGCATTCTTTTTAAGTTGTGAGAGCCCTCGTGTGTATGTGCGCACACAAACACTTTTGTCAACGTGTGTGTTTCCAGCTGTTCAACGAGCTGCTGCTGGACCAGGGGCCCAACCTGGACCGGACATCGTCTCACGTCAGCGGCATCAAGGAGCTGGCCCGCCGCTTCGCCCTCACCTTCGGCCTGGACCAGATCAAGACCAGAGAGGCTGTCGCCACGCTGCACAAGTAAGATCACATCCAGAGTATCACATACAATTCAGTGCGTACATGTCCGGATGTATATTACGTTGACAAGATTTCTGAGAAGTGAGCTTACTGCACACTCAGCTGCCCCACAATGCAGTGCGTCTAGTTTCTCTTTTGATGTCACCTTTGGTGTCTCTGAATCTCACTTTGTGTTGCTTTCCATTCATTTATTTTCTCTCTCTCTCTCCCTCCCTCTCTCTCTCCCCCCCCCCCCCTCCCCCCCCCCTCTTGTATCAGGGATGGAATCGAGTTTGCGTTTAAGTACCAGAATCCTCGAGGAGCAGAGTTTCCTCCCATCAACCTGGCCTTCCTGGAGGTTCTGAGTGAATTTTCTTCCAAACTAATCCGCCAAGACAAGAAAACGGTGTAAGTACTCCCTGCTATGGTTTTTAAACTCTCTTTTAATTTAAAAATGAGTGAATTATGCTAAAAAGGCCGCATGTCTCCTCAGCCACTCGTACCTGGAGAAGTTCATGTCGGAGTCGATGTCGGAGCGTCGGGAGGATGTGTGGCTGCCGCTGATCTCCTACAGGAACAGCCTGATGACGGGAGGAGACGAGGACCACATGTCCGTCACGTCGGGCTCCAGCAGCAAGGCCGGCTCGGTCCGCAGCAAGAAGGGACGACTGCCGATACACAAGAAGCGCATCGAGGGTGAGGATACGGGAGCACAAATAGAGTTCTTCCGGTTTTATTCGGGTTGGCTGCCCTGAGGCTGTTGTGGGAAGTGAGACATGTTGATGGTTGTCTGCCGTTGTGTGACCGATACTGAGTGTGTGTGTGTTCATTCTCAGAAGAGAGCAGTGTTGAGAGCTCGTGGTTGTTGCGTAACGACACTCTTCAGACACCGGGAGCTCTGCAGACTCCTCAGCTCACCTCAACAGTTCTCCGAGAGAACCGACCGGCAGAACACATGCCCGACCCGGACTCAGAACCCGGATCAGAGAACGACTTCGTACACAAGTGAGTATAGAAATGGGGGAAATTCCGAGGTGCTGATCCGTATCATTCCTTAGGGCCCATTCTCCGCCTAACACATTGTTGGAGGTCCCGCTGTCTCTCCCACGGGCCCCCACATGTTTTGGCCCCTGATGTTGATCCTCTGCTTGTCTTCAGTCCTCAGATGCAGATGTCGTGGCTCGGCCAGCAGAAGATGGAGGAGGTGAACAGGAAGGACCGGACGGGGATGAACTACATCAAGGCGCGCAGCAACCAGGGCGTGCGGCAGACTGTGTAAGTGTATTTAAAGCTTTCAAAGGGGACGACGCTGGCTGATGCTCGGCTTCGTGCCGTCACCGTGTTTCACGCCAGTCCCTAAATTAGAGAGACACACCATTTTTTTTTAATTAACGAAGAGCGAATAACAAAAAAAAAGATATAAAACGGTGTCTTTTGAAATTATATTTCCCATCAGGCGTGGGTTGATGGAGGATGACGCGGAGCCCATCTTTGAGGACGTGATGATGTCATCGCGGGGCCAGCTGGAGGACATGAACGAGGAGTTTGAGGACACGATGGTGATCGACCTGGTCAGTGACGTCACCTTCTCCCAACACATCTTTTAAATTCTGAATAATAAAGATCATTTTTTATTTTTTTGCTTTAATGTACATGTAAAGTATGTTTGCGTTTAAAACTGAAATGGTTTATATATTGTATAATTGTGACATGTGTGTGTTTCTCCATGGATTGAGCGTTTTTCATACTTTAACAGTATTTATATAGCACTTACACCTGATTTATAACAAAAATACATGAAAATTTCACTTTTTACAATATGGGACCTTTAATTAAACGTCTTAATATGTGATTTTGTCCGTCCCAGCCGCCATCGAGGAACAGACGGGAAAGAGCAGAATTGAGACCGGACTTCTTTGACTCTGCAGCGATGATCGAGGACGAGTCGGTAAGTAGATCTGAAACTATTATTCAATTAATTGACGAGCCAGTTGACACAAAATTAATCTCAGACTATCTTGATCACTTTTTAATTCTTTGCTTCCAGCCTCTAAAATGTGAACATTTGCTGTTTTGTTTGCTTCCTGCCGGGTTGAAGCTCAGATACTTTCTGCGTAACATTGTCTGACAGTCGCTCTCCTCTCCATCTCTCCAGGGATTCAGCATGCCCATGTTCTGATCTGGGAAGAAGTGAAGATCCTGAGATCATGATCCACATCAGGAGTTAAACAGAAGGCGGGTTTTGGGACATCTAACCCAGATAACCTGCCAATCAAACTCTTAAGAAGAAGAAAAAAACATTGTTGAAGTACTTTTCTCTTTCTACAAGACACGATGGACGGATGTCTGTTCAGCGGGTCTTCCGATGGATCCTGCATCAGCTGGAACTCACCGGGAAGCGTGAAACGAGAACGGGCTCTGTTCTTTCAGACCAGGCCGGAGGATCCAGAACATTCTCCAGAATCTAGTCCGGATTACTCAAGAGCTTCTCGTTGCTCTAAATCTTCCTCCTCCTCCTCCTCCTCCTCAGCCTGTTGGTTTGGCTCTTGTTAGCGGTAGCTCTGACGGCGCTCTGGCTCAGTAATCCTGCTGCCGGCCGATGAGGACTCGCAGTTTTTACGGTTCCCCGTTACACAGATGTACAGTTGTTTGGTGAGCAGCGTAACACTCTGTAGCCCCCCCCGCGCCCGCCCTTCTTTTGGTGTCACACTTCGATCCGTCTAGTTAAATCCAACGTAGAGAGGATCTCAATACTAAGTGTTCTATATCTTTGCTCTTATTACCACCCACCGACCCCACTCCTCTCTCTGTTCACCATCTGAGTCCTTGTATGTGGTGGTGCTGGTGCTGGTGTGTGTGTGTGTGTGTGTGTGTGTGTAAAGTGATGGTGGTTGAGTAGTCGCACATGCACACGGAGGTCGACAGCTGTTGACTGACCTGGCGGGAGTGATGCAACCGGCAAAGCAACCAACCTCTGACAGAGGCCTCCACCTTCTCACATCTCGTAAACATTCTGCACACACGCACACACGAGTAAGTTTTGAAGTTAAAAACGTTTTAAAAAAAAAAAGACAATAAACATATTTTGAATTCTGTAGCTTTAGTACTAAAGTTTTAAATCAAGTGTGTTTTTGTTTTTGTCTGATGTTTGTACAGCTTTTTCTTGAATATGTATCTCGTTTGTTGCCAAATTGTGGCCTACATACTTACAGTATATTCCAGCCCCTCCCCCTCCACCTGTAATTCATATCTAATGGTGACCCAGCTCAGATTGTTGCTGTGGGACGCCAGTTTTTAAGCGCTGTAGGGTCCGATTGTAATGGTTTCACAGTTCAGTATTACAGCAGCATATGTTTCTACAGGTCAAATCGAGTTACGTTTTTACACCCGCCTTCAGTGTTAACTGATCCAAGAAGTTTAAGATTTGTTGTTATCATTGTTCAAAGTGGTGGATTTCTATGTCTGACAGATTTGTTTGAATGTGTTTTGAATGTTTCCCGCCATATCGTTGTTCCCCCTCCGTCGGTTAATCAATCATTTACCTTTACCTCCTGTACATATCAGAGACAATTGGATCTTTTCTGCAGTGCAGTTGACATCAGTTGCCCTAAAATGCTCTAAAAGCCTGTTTTTGTTTTTTTCTGTGAACCTAAATTCTTTTTAATAAAATAAAATCTGTAATCGATTATTGGACCCGTGTTTGTGTTTAGTGCTCGACGGGTCATTTTTGACCAAACGATCTCAACTCAAGGTTCACGCGCTCGCTTGTTCTGCCGCTGTCAGCGTTCTCACGCGATGCTCAGCTGCCATTGGAACTTTCGATGTTCGTACTTACCATGATATTCTGAACTTCTCTCATCCCCGTTGAGTTTGACAGTTCCCTAGGTTACCAGATATCATTGTAAGAGATTAGTAAAGCTTATCTTTCCCGTTGAAAGTGCAAAAGAATGGCGGCAGGACGTTTCAAGTGCAGTTTGAAACGTAAAAATGTATTCTGCCACTGAAGATAGCGAGGTCTGACAATTAACAAAACTATCTGCTTTTATCCTTAAACATTAAATCTAATACTATGGGAATTGCATTGGAAAAGTAGTCAGTAAGAAAACACTTGGTATTGAGTCCATGATTTATTTTACAAATGGCAGTCAGCCAGAGAGGAAAGGCACTGTGTCAGGATGACTTCTTGACCTAAATGGAACACAGGGAGTGCACCTGAAAGTGCTCACTAATGTACACACCCCAAACCTCGATTAAATACAGTACATACGACTTAGGAAACACCGTACGTGGACAACATGTTTGCATTTCCACTAATACCACCATGTTGACAGCTGGTTGCCCGCGTTTTATCGGCGAAACGTAACCTACCCTTTCAGATACAATCTTGTTCTCAAAATGTCCTAAGTGTCAAAGTGACCAATATGGCCACTACTGACAGCAACTACCTCTCATGTGTGTCTTCACTATCATCCTCTTCAGGTGTGCATATCAGTGGCTGTACAGATAAATGTGCTGAGCTAGGGCTGCTTGAGCGGTGCATGACTAGACAAACAACCCAAATCGTCACGAGGTCACGCCGCAGTTCATTTGAATGCAGAGTCCGTGTCAGAAGAAGTGCCTTTAGCCGGTGTTGGTGTGGTTCACAGAGGAATGTTGGCGTGTTTCTTCCAGGGGTTTATCTGCTTCTTGCTGGCCAGCACCTCCAGATCTCTGCAGATCCTCTTGCGAGTGGTCGACGGCTCGATTATGTCATCCACGAAACCTGAAACAAACAGTTGGCCGGTCACAAACGGAAGTGTATGATTTACTTTTTTTCGTGCTGTGAAGAAGTGAGAAAGTTCACCTCTGAGAGCAGCGGGGAAAGGGTTGGCGAACTTCTCGATGTATTCAGCCTCCGCCTCCGCCTGGTTCTCCTTTCCTCTGAAAATAATCTGAACGGCACCCTGAGAGAGACGGACCGTGCGTCATCGTTAGCGATCACTCAAAGTCGAAATATGATTTCAAATGGCTGTGGTGTGCTTCGCTGTCGACCTGCATGCACGCTATCGAATCAAACGAAGGAAAGAGAGAGAGATAGAGACAGACGAATAGAAAGAACTTGTGTGTTTGTACCTTGGCACCCATGACCGCGACCTCAGCAGTGGGCCAGGCGTAGTTCACGTCTCCTCTCAAGTGTTTGGAGCTCATCACGTCATAGGCTCCTCCGTAAGCCTGGGGGGGGACACAAACCCAGTCCACAGTGAACGTTTATTCTGACTTAATTAAGACTGATCACCACGCTGCTTTTAATGCAAACTCAGCCCCGAGTACAGCTACTCCAGTCTTCCAGTAAAGAGATTTAGAATGTCTTCTACTGTGAAGGTTCACACACACACACACACACACCTTTCTGGTGATGATCGTTATTTTCGGGACAGTGGCTTCTGCAAAGGCATACAACAGCTTGGCTCCATGTCTGATGATGCCTCCATACTCCTGAGCGGTACCTGTTGACAACCATCACAGCATTAAACATCTTTGAATGCAGCCAGTGTACAGTATATATATGCACTGTGAGAAGTTTAAAAACAATACCTGGCAGGAAGCCTGGCACATCCACAAAGGTGATGATGGGAATGTTGAAAGCGTCGCAGAAGCGTACAAAGCGAGCTCCCTTCACTGAGGAGTTGATGTCCAAACAACCTGATGAACAACACAGATATGATTTAAAAAGGGAAAAATACAGAATGACCTAACGCTGATAAGCTATCCCTTCTCTCTTACGTTTGGCCCTTCAGTTAGTTTACTCACCAGAAGCCACTTTGGGCTGGTTACCCACAATGCCTACGGTGCGGCCGTTCATGCGGGCAAAGCCCACCACGATGTTCTTGGCGTAGTTGGGCATGATCTCAAAGAAGTCGCTCTCGTCCGCTACCTGAACAGATGCATTAAGAGAGGAAACCATTAGCACTCGCAGAGATTAAATAAGACACTTTAGAGTTTGTGCACTTACTGCTTTAACGATGTCCAACATGTCGTAGGCTTTAGTCGTCTCGAACGGCACAATGGTGTCCAATGAGTGTACCATACGATCGCTGAAAGCAAAAAAAAGGGATGACGTGAGTTGAAAAAAACAAAGATATTCTGCCATTAATAATTATTGTTTTTGGTGAACGCTTACCTGCTGTCTTGGCACTCCCTGATAGGAGCAGCATCCTGATTGCTCAGTGGCAGGAAGTTGAAGAACTCTCGCACGTTGAGCAAGGCTTCGACATCATCCTCGAAAGCGTGGTGAGCCACTCCTGAGAACAAGACGTCAGACATTTTTTTAGACCCCCCAAAGACAAGAATTCCCTTTAGGTTGAGATGTTGTGTTAAACGGCAGCCTCAATGGAAAACAAGTGACACAAGCTTTTACATGCACACTAACCAGACACGGTGGTGTGTGTTTTGGCTCCACCGAGCTCCTCTTGAGTCACATCTTCGTTGGTGACAGACTTCACAACATCGGGTCCTGTGATGAACAGGTATGACGTGTCCTACACACACAGACAGAGGTATTAGGCTAATGTAAGTGGGAATACAATCCTAGAAGGATAACTGCATAATTCATTATGTAGCACTATACTGCAACTTTTGCATGCACAATTAGCAGAATGTTGACATTTTAGAAACACTGAAACGTTTGACTTCGGATGTCTGCTGTGGCTAAAAATCAATAAAATGTGGATTATTAGATCATTACTAATTCTAGTGTTTAAAGCTGTATTTGTGCCGCTCCCTACTTTAACCATGAAGGTGAAATCCGTGAGGGCCGGGGAGTAGACGGCTCCTCCTGCACAGGGGCCCATGATGAGGGAGATCTGAGGGACGACTCCTGAAGCCATCACGTTCCTCTGGAAGAAGGAGAAGGTTTGGTTTTCACTCTTTCATCCAGAGTGTCTGACTGACCCGATACCTCCGGCCGAGAGAGTTTCAGAATGTTAACATTTTGAATATGTTGAGAGCAGATTTTAGTCAGTGAGCAGTAACATACCAGGAAGATATCTGCATATCCAGCCAGAGACTCCACTCCCTCCTGGATCCGAGCTCCTCCGGAGTCGTTCAGCCCGATGACCGGGGCTCCAACCATCATGGCCTGGTCCATAATCTGAGTGCAGAACATTTAAACGTTGTACATCCATCCTCTCATTGTTGACAAGGAATAACAGTTTTTCTTCTATTTAGCTTATATTGCTATGTAGCTGCTGTTACCTTACAAATCTTCTGTGCGTGAGCTCCAGACAGACTGCCACCGAACACTGTGAAGTCCTGAGGGAAGAATATTAAACATGTAACGCCAAGCTGCTTTGTATTGCTGCGGCCGGTAGCACCCATTGAATTTCACTACATTTCTGTCTTTATTTGTTGTGTTTATCACTAATGATCATGGTGCTTGGTGCTCAAACACAGTCAAAGTTGATGGACAATGTTAATGTGAAGATGCCGCCCATATCATCCGCCCAGAGAATTGTTTTTTATGCTGCCATTGATGCAAATAAATAAAAAAAGTGCACAACAGGAATGTAATGGATATAACTGAATTTCGTTGTGCATCCCTGTGTTGCATAATGATCCTTGAATCCCTTTACTTTAGTTCCACGTCGTACCTGACTGAACACATAAACCAGCCGGCCATTGATCCGTCCTCGGCCTGTCACGACGCTGTCGCCCGGGAACTGTGACAGAGAGAGACAAAGATGTTATGAGATTTAAGTATTTGAAACCCCAGTGGAAGAACGAGTCTCTTGCTTCCAGTGGATCCAGTTGTGGTCTGCGTGCCGGCTGGTACCTTGTTCCTGTCCTGCTCCATGCCGAAGTCAGAGCAGCGATGCTCCACGAACATGTCCGACTCCACGAAGGACCCGGGGTCCAGCAGAAGGTCCACTCGCTCCCTGGCTGTCAACTTACCCTGCAACACAAAACACCACGTTACCACACAGACAACACTACAGGTGAGCACACTACAGGTGAGTGTTACAACAAATACCTACACACATGTGTGGCCAGTGTTTATCATTTAGAGGGCTGCTTGCAATATGGACTTTTTCTATGATTTGTCAAATATTTAACTTGCTGGATTAGCCCAAAGAAACATGCCATTTTTAACCCTAAATACTTTCTGAAATATGATTACATTACATGCATATACAGAGTTTTTATCATGATCACTTCCTTCTAGTTACATGTTGTGCCTTACTGTAATAATTAACCCGAGCAAGGTAAGAAAGTTAGTTTTTAAAGGTCATTTAAAAACCTCCAGCAGCAACCACTGACTTTGAGACAAGCATTTGACGACAACAACTCCACCCTGTATCGTTTTGAAGCTTTAATAACATGCTAGCTTACATGTTGGCTAACACGAATAGAAGAAATACTATGTCGCTTTTACCTTTTTGTGTTGTGCATCTATTCTCTGCTGACCTCCCCCGCACAGCGCCATCTTCCGTTTCTCGTCAATCCTCTCCTTCACGCTCAAGTGGCTGACAGAATTCCAGCGGCAGTTCGCCGGCGGCATTGCGGCAGCGACTGCGCCATATTTCCCGGGCGCCAGACTCCTGAAAGACGTCCTCAGCCCGTTTATCAGTCCGCCGCTTCTTCGGGCCAGAGTGAAGGCCGCCATCTTTGCCTGACGCGTGTGTGTGTGTTCTCGGGAGAGCGAGACTACAGGCTCGTTCGAGATGAGCTGCGTCTCGCCTGGGAAGTGGACGAGAGCAGGCGGCAGCAGCGGAGGGGGGCGTTGATTACCGGGAACGAGCTTTCACAGCCAATAAGAAAGGAGGATTGCGTACCACATGTAGATGGGCGGGACCTGGAAGGGATCATTTCCTGGAACTTCCTTTACGTAAAGGCCCAATCCCAATGTCCCTCCCAAAGCCTTAAACCCTCACAAGATGAGAGGTCATTTCAAATAATATATTTACTCATTCTGTCAAAACAGCTTCAATGACTAAATTCAATATTTGATGAATAAATAAATAAATATCCTCTGATTTTATGTTTTTTTTAACCCTTAATGTTTCTGAGTAAATGTGACGACATGCTGAACACACGTGAGCCGTCCTCTTTGTTTACCTTTTTTTTTTACGTCTCCATGCGTTCAGCGGTAACCCCGTGTTTAACGTCACATTGCAATGAATTGTGGGTTAATGCCCTTGGGCAAAGTCTGCATCTAATTTATGGAAAGTGTTCATAAAGGGCTCAAAATGTCTGCGAGTGAGCCCTCAAACACTCGATGATCTGACAGTGCCTTAAACCCTCACGTGAGTGTTGAGATTTGGGCCCCAATGAGGGTCTCTGGCATACATTTTAAGCTCGTTATGAACCCTCTCCATAAATCCAAATTTCTGCAGATTCAGCCCAAGGGAATTACTTACAATTCATAGCATTGTGTCAGTTAAACGCGGGGTTACAAGTGGAAGCATGGAGACGTAAAAGAAGACAAACAAAGAGGACGGCATGTGGGTGTTTAGCCTGGCAAATTACATTTCCTCCGAAATATTAAAGAGTTTAGATGGAACATAAAAAAACACATGAAATCAGAGGAATGGAAGCCGAGGTTATATGACAGAGATTTATTCATCAAACATTTAATTTTGTCATTAAAGCTGTTTTGACAAAAAAAAGAGTAAATAGATTTGGAAAGAGCCTGGCCATAATTTGCACCATTAAACATTAATGTAAGCCTCTTCACTTCTGATTTTCTCAATAATAGTAGCACCACAGTCACTGTCACCTTCAATTCGTTATTCAACTGTACAACTTTTGTTATTGATCGGGATGTTAAGAGACATGCAGTATCCATTAAAGTTATATATTATATCTATTCAGTCTTCTGAAATATAGCGTATGATTCAGTGCTGTTAAAGCCTTTAAAATATTTACAACATTAACTGGAACAAGAGCTGCCAAAAGCTGATGAAATGTGTATGTAGTTTCAATTTTATTTTATCCATTTTCTCACTTTCTTCTTGAAAGAATTAATGAATTGCTTCTTTTTTTGGCTAATTGTGTAAATGCAGAAGGTGCAGTAGAGTATGGAAGCCCATTTCAGACACTGAGAATACAATAAACAATAAAGGTCAGTCATTATAATGAGATACTATCAAAATAATGACTTAGCATCTCATGACTATGACTTACTATCTCGTAATTATGACTTAGCATCTCATAATTATGACTTGCCCTCACATAATTATGACTTAGTATCTCATAATTATTAGATACGTATCTCATTATTCTAAAATAATGACATAATTACTGTGTAAATGCAGAAGGTGCTGATGTGTGTACAGAGCATAGAGGAGCTCGCGAACCCTTCGAACACCACGGTAACCAGGGTAACTAGGAGAACTCTCGCGCGATGATCATGGCTGTGGAGAGGGGTTCGATGCGCGAGGAAAAGTGGAAAATCGAATGATTGATACATTTTGCAAAGCGGCTATTTAGCTATGTTTCGGTCGCTGCTCGCCAAGTATTATAGTACAACGTATCAGAATCGTAGGGTTTCGATTCACAGCTTGCATTTCCCTCCGACGCGTGAGGCATAAGGCGGACATTGGGGGGCTTAATGATACGGTTTCATTTTTCCGCTAGCTAATTTTGGCATGCCATGCTAACGCAAACTGGTTAGCTTTGTTTACATCAAGCGCGCGCCTGGGATATGTTAGCTCATTGCTAACCCAAACAAATGTATGAGCTTAAGAGCAGCCTTTCGTTCACTTGGGTATCGACAATGAGACGGGGCTAGATAGTAAATGGGCTCTATGGCTAACATTGAGCATCTCTCGTTTAAATCGTTTGGCTGATGTCGTAAGCTAACGGTAGCTGCGTAATGCTAACCTTTTGATTATGGATGGTCATTTGATCCACTGTTAGCTGTTAGACAGCATTGGTGGGGATGTGAGTAATTATAACCAAGGGTCTAATTGGTCCTCATCAATAGGAACTTGAATTGTGATCTCGTTGGTGAATAGTAGCTACCACGAACCGGTGATGCTAGCTCTAGCTAACGTTAGCTGCTGCAGAGCTAGCTAGCGTTGTGCGCGTTTATTGAGAACCGTTTCGGCATATTCGTTGTCTGTTATTGTGTCTATTATATATTCATGTGCCTGCACTGACACACTGGAGTGGCTGCTTGTTGCTCCACCAGGCCACCTTATATTTCCTCTATATACCCGGAGACCTGGCTATCTTTTAGCTCCGTCGCAGTGAGTGGCTGGATTTTTTTTTTTTCTTCTCCCGGGCCGTCTTTTCCCCGAGTCTGCGGAGTAACACTGCTATGAACCCCGTCAATGCAACCAATCTGTACGTGTCCGCCAGCCGGGCCGTGCTGCAGTGTGACCCGCGGCAGCCTCACAGCTTCGCAGAGATGTACAAGCTACTGCCCTTCTTCCGACAGTCCATTGCATGCCTTGTCTGTGGTAAGCATCCTGCAACACAATCAATGTATAACAGCGATACACATCATATTTTGTGTCACCTCATTGCAAGATTAGCATCTGTGTCGTGGCGCAAATTAGTCTAATTTTGCTGAAATGAATCAGTGTTTCATAACTATTCATATTGGCCGATGTGACGGTGGGCGTGCGTGTGTTCGCAGCAGTTGACACGATTTTGTCGCGCTCTCAGTGGTCTCCTTAGCAACTGAGGCTGAGCCCCAGTCATCTCCTCTTGTCAAGACAACAGATGACTCCTCTGTTGTTGTGTCTGCTGCAGAGCCATGTGTTTACTATTTAGGCTTCATTTGCTCACTTCGCTATGCTAGTTGACTATCAATCCTTGCGCAGCTTGCATTGAGGCTCCAATGATTGACAGAATGATATGTGACAATATGTCTGGCCTCTGATGATTATGTAATGCAGTGTTTTTCTTTCATAGATCATGATGTCGGTATTAAAGTTACTGATTTTCCTGAGCTGCTTGAAATGCATCAGTCGGTACTGAAACAATTTAGTTGATAAAAAAGGATTCGGCATATATTTTGAAATGTTGGTCAGACTAAACAAGCTATTTGACGAAGTCACCTTAGGCTGACGGGGAATGGGAATGACTTGTTGATTGTGCCATAGTTGCTGCACATAAGTGCAACAGAGCACCGACAAATGGATTAACTGCTCACTCTTGTTTTTGTCTCAGGTAAACTGCTCCAGGATCCCATTTCCCCAACACATGCAGAGTGTCAGCATTACGTCTGCTTGGGCTGTAAAGGCCAGAAGATGCAGATAAGGCCGCCGTGCAGCCGCTGTAAGGATTACTCCTGCTTCCAGGAGAACAAACAGCTCTCGTTGCTGGTGCAATGTTACAGGAAGCTCTGTCTCTATGTCACTCATTCGCCGTTGCTGCAGTCGATCAGCGGCCATGTGGGAGGGTCTCCAGAGGTTATGGCCCTGCTAGACGAGGTGCTAATGTCACATGAAGATGAGATAGAGACAGAAGACCCGAGCCTAGCACAGGAAAATGTGAATCCATCTGCCCCAAAGTCCCTCACCCCCACAGAGGCACCACCTGCTCCTGCAGAGCTGTCGGCTATACCCCAGAGCTCCTCCTCGGACCCTCCTCGTTCCAATGGACCGCAGGAATGCAACGGAGAGGTGCTGGAGGACCATGATCCTTCTTCTCCTGAGCTGGAAGTATGCGAGCTGGTAGAGGAGCAGCCACAGGCAGACCTGTCTGTGTCCAGTACTGGCTGTGGTGGTCTGGAACTGAGTCTGACCACTGGACCTTTAGCCCCAACTCCAGGCACTGTGTGCTCACTCAGGGATGGGGAATCTGGCAGCAGGGAGCTGGAGGAGGGGGAGGTGTTGCTTCTCAGTGTGGAGGAGGTGTTACAGACTTTGGATCCCCTTCAACCCGGTCGAGATTCTCCTTATACGCAGCCAGAACGTATGCACACTCACACACACACAACCACGGACAGAGCACACGCTCCAATGTACATACAGCTAGACGCAGCTCACAATTACACACAGATTCAAACAGACAGGACTAACACAGTGGCAAGTCACGGTGCTCACATACACACATCTTCTTTCGATCCTCCTCCGACCTCCAAGCCCCCGCCGGTCCGCCTTAAACGAAAACGTTCTCGTTCAGAGAGCGATAGGGAGAAGGTGAAACCTCTCCCTATCGCCTCCATCCTACAGGGCCCCTCCTCACATCTACACACTCCAAACCCTTCTCAGACACTGTACATGCAACCACCTACACCCTCCTTAACTGTGCCGGCACACACATACTCGTCCCTTCCTAACGGGGCGCCCCCCAAGCTCAGTCGGCCTGCGCAGAACCACAATAAAGGTGCCAGAAAGCATGTTGATGCGGGCCCTAAGAAGCCCCATGCGAAGGTACGCAGCGGCGGAGGCTCCAAGACCAAGGACGGCAGCAAAGACCAGCGGTTGATGTCCGGCTGCCTCGTGCCGCCAGCGCCTGTTAGGCCTCCATATAAGAAGCCTGCGGAGAAGAAGGGCTGCAAGTGCGGCAGGGCTACCCAGAATCCATCTGTACTGACATGCAGGGGCCAACGCTGTCCCTGCTATTCAAACCGAAAGGTGAGAGTAGGTTTTGATGTCAATGTATTAAATATTACTATGAGGTAATGACCAGTCATTTTGCAGCTTGTATGCAACATTGATGTGATTCAATAACACTAATGTGCCTCGGCTATTTTTTGTCGTCGTCTTCCTCAGGCGTGCTTGGATTGTATCTGTCGAGGTTGCCAGAACTCCTACATGGCCAACGGGGAGAAGAAGCTAGAGGCCTTCGCTGTGCCAGAGAAAGCCTTGGAGCAGACGCGGCTCACACTCGGCATCAACCTCACCAGCATCACCGCGGCCGCTGCACTCCGCAACCCGGCAACCACCAGCATCCGCACTAACACCCTCCTCAATGTCGCCACAGTGACTGGGACCCCCGTGACTGCAACCTTTCTGTCCCCCAGCCCCCCACAAGAGCCCAGCTATGAGGACAGCCTGGAGCTGCTGATTGGATGAGAGGGCTGGGACTCCATAGACAAGACAGCTCGATGCTGATTGAATGTGACGGCTGATCATTGTATCTGTCGAGACAACCTGTACCTCCCCAACACCCGAGGGGAGGCAATAAGGCAGCTATGGGTCTGTCCTGTTCTGTAAACTGCTCTCCTTCTGTGTTGGAAAATGCTGAGTAGTAAGACTAGCATGGGTGTGCCAAAGCCTCCTGTATTGTGCCTGTGTGCCGGTGTGTATTGTTGCCTGTCTGTAGTGAAACAGTTATACTCGGTTCCAAGGCTGTTCTGTACTCCAGAGGTGCTTTTTCGTTCATAGCACCCAGACATACTATTAGAGGCAATAGGAACCCATACCAGAGTTTGTGTTTGTCAGTGTGTGTGTGCGCACCATTATAGATTTCAGAGTGCGCATGTGTGACTTTTTTTTTTTTTGGTGCGTAATAACAAAAACACGGCATCATCATATCTCGTCACCTGTCGCAGCATTTTCCATGTTTGAGTATTACTCCGTGTGTATTTTAAGGAATGCATCATAGGTATCAGGACGGCCCTTACTAATCCTTAATCCTCTGTGTTCACACCTTAATTGTGAATGAATCTTGTGACTAATCTATGGAGAAGTTATGTCCCACACAAGACTCTATGCCTTTTCTATCTCATTAACTCACTCAATCCGAGTACTGTTAGGCTGATAACGAATTTGTCTTAATGAACTTGACTGATGCAGGCATTGTACAGGCAGCGAGATAATGTCAAAGCACTTGGCTGGCTCCACAGTTTCTGTGCATGTAAGAGTGTGTGCGAGTGTGTGCGAGTGTGTGTATGTGCCTGCTGAGATTTACTGAAATTCAGTGGGGAGTCGGATGGTGGGTTGTAAGCACTTAGTCTGATTGGCCAAATCACAACATAGCAATAGTAGCACCAACAAGGAGCCTCCCAGCTCTCGTGCACACACGCAGTTGTTTACAGTATTGCCATTTATACAGACTATAACCGACTGTCTTCTAAAATATTACACCGTTATGGTTTGATTATGGGATTGTACATGACTGTGTGTTTAGATAAACTGAAGCCATAGATTGTCATTAACAAGACAAAATATCCTCTGCGTGTGCATTCCCCCCCCCCCCCCCCCCCCAGGTGTAGTGTCCCGACTGATTAGAGACCAACTCAGAGACTATTTTTGATACCAAGTGTTTGAGATTTGGTACCACTGTCTTTATTTGTGTTTTAGTTAAAGCACCTTGAAGCCCTCCTATAACTCGAGAGGCTGCGTATTGTCCGTGTTTGTGTTTACTGTAACTACAACATGTTTGTCAGTCCAGATGTGGTGACCAAAAAGAGACTGAAGGAGAGAGTGGGAGGACTCAGGCTGACCAAACAAACACCTTGGTTCTCGACTCAGACCAGGAAGTAGCCGGTGGATTACAGTATGATCAGCAAATATGATCTACCTTCCTGCGTGTGTGTATGTTTCAAGATGTATTTTTGTTTGGGCATTACTTGAACCCTGATTAGTTTTGGGTATTTTTTTTTTTTTTTTATGTACAAAAGCTCTTGTTTGAAGAGTGACCCTTATTATTGCTGAAACATTCACTGCCATAATATGGAAACATGTATTAAATGATAGTTTTTTACTTTTTCAGTATTGTGTCTTTGTCTAGAGGACATGTTTTGACTCAAGTTTTTTTTTTTGTGCAGACAGTGCACCACATATTCACCACAAGCTAGGAAGAAGCCCAAACATGGAAAACATATTTTTCCTGATAAGTGTTTCATACTGTAAATTGTCATTTCCTGTTTAATGATGAAACAAACCTAAAAACAACAAACCAGTACAGGTTAGTCATTTTACCTCGCCTACATTACACTACCCTTAAACATTCAGACCTAATAAAGAGATTTCTTCATTAAATCTGTATAATAATTAGAAAATATATATCGAACTTAAAAGGAATAGACCATCTTTATAGGTATCCATTGGATATAGAAGTGTGAATGTGTCACAAAACACTTTATACTGAGTCAGTGCTTCTCTGTGAGGCTGCATCGTGATCTGTCATGCACACATTCCTTCAAGACATTGCACAAAGGAAATTCAAAAGCACTGTAAGCCAAAAGGAAGCTTCACTTATAATACTGAACATTTAAAATCTTGTGGCATTTTTTGATACTTGTTTTTCATAAAAAGAAGTGTCCTGTGTCCAGCAGCACTGTCATTTCTTGTGGATGACAACTCAATCTATTCTCAATAGAAGTCATTCACACATGAGTACAACATTTAATCTGCATCTATTGTACTTGACCAAACGCCCAGTACTGTGAATGCAGCATGTAATCCATGTTTGCTCTGTCATGCGGTGCTTTCTGTGTACTAGCCTTGAAAAAAACTGAATTGAACTCCCGTGTCAGCTGGAGTAAATACACTTCTTCCAGCTTCTCTTCTTCTGCAGCTCCGCTTCATCATATTCTTACGCTCCCCGAAGAAGTCCTTTGCACCAGTCCATTCTTCTTCTCCAATCCTGTACCAGACAGCTGCTCAAATGATCAAGCCAACATTTGAGTCACTTCTGTTGATGTCTATATGAAGTCATCCCAGTCCCGGACTTTTCTACCCGGGAAGGTTTTCTCACTTTAGCCCACGAGAAAGGCCCCAAAGTAGCTTGCCCTCCCGTCCATCTCCATGGCGCTGGCATTGCTGACGGTGATGAAGAGGCGGTCGGCGGGCTGCAGAAAGGCAGTACCGGCCTGATGGAGGGAGAAGAGACCCGGCTCCTGACCCCGAGGCCAGCAGGCACTCCGGGAAGATTTCATCAGCAAGATGGGCACCGTGTAGGAACTCATCTGTGGGCCATACCACAAAAACAAGATCAAGAAATCTTCGGTCGACACATTGTTTTTCATTTTCAATCGGCTAATAGCATGCACAAAGCCTAACCTTCTTGTAGATATACTGGACAAGCTGTGCTTCTTCTTCCTCCGCCTCCGTCTCCCCCGTGGAGGGCAGTCTGAAGTAGGTCTGGCCGTAGATGTAGTAGAGGCCTGCTCGGGGCACCAGCAGCTCTCCTCCCCTCAGCTCCATGTTCTGCAGGAAGGACAGACCTCTCTGGCCCTCCCACACTCGGATTCGCTCCCCCAGGTAGCCCCTGCTGCTCTGCGGGCCTGCAACACACACACACACACACACACACACACACACACACACACACACACAAATTAAGGCCATTCACTATGATGCAATATCAGTTGAGATTTATAGAGTGTTGCGTTACAGAGTACAACCAGTCACTGATATTCAAATAAGAAACAAATGTTAAAGAAACTCAGTGTGTAAATAATGCTTACAGATGTGCACGCAGACCAGTGGCTTTTGAAAGATAATTGACCACAGCCACGTTTAAAAAGAAGGCTAAAACAGACGACATCCTGGGGTGTGTGTATGTGTGTGTAGATAGACACCTGACCATTCAGAAATATATATTTATGATTACAGTTTTTCTTATTGTCGACAAATGCCATGAAAATACCAGAACCAACAATGTGTTAGTCTGTCTTTTAATTATTTTGTGCCCATTACAGATGTGACTCTCTAAAAATGAGTCATCATATGCTTTCATTTAAAAAAAAGAAAAACGTCTTAAAAAAGGAGTAAATATAATTTACTTGCAATAATAAAAAAACATACAACATTACCAGACGTTTCCTTTAAAGCCAAAACGTGTAAAATTAGAAAGAACTTGACTTTTGGGTCCCCCAGTTGTCGCACTAAAACAGACAATGTGACAAACAGCAATGCATGCTACCTAATTGTATTTGGTAAGGTTTGTTTTACATATGGACAAAGAGAAATTGAGACATTGACTGGTCACAAACACAACGACAGGACATCGTGGAAGGATAAAGCAGCTGCACATCTGCAGGTCCTGACAAACACAGAGACGTTACTGAATCTGAGAGCAGCCTGAGAAGCCTTGGAGCACATTCCTCACCATTGGCCCACGAAAGGTTTGGGTGAGGCAACACAGTACTCAGAGGTGTGTGAGCATCCATCACAACAAAACCCAAGTCCTGTGTTCAAGATGTCCGTTATGCTTTCCAGGACTCTACTTGGTGTACGCACTGGATGTTTTCCTCCTGCGCTACATGAAAAAGGATCCTCACCGTCCGCTGTCGGAGGCTCTGTGGACGAAACGACGCCGGTCACATGGGCGGCAACTTTAGGAAGAGGGACCCCTCGGACCCCAGGACTCAGGAAAGGCAGCACTCCTGTCATCTTATCTGTGAAACCACAGGCAGATAAGAAACACAAACAAGGCATTTTTACTAGAAAAAGTCATACGTTACTCCTATTAACTGATCGTCAATGGAGGCATTGTTCTCACTTCTCATAGCAGTGGATATCTCCTTCTGGAATCTGTCAGCCATCGTCTGAAAGGAAAACACCCAGAGAGACAGAAAGAAAAAGAGAGTGAATGGGTGGCAAGGTCAAGCATCTTGACCCCTTCAGTCTTTATGCCTTTTTAGGTATCTTTAGATCATAAACATTCAGTAATTCACCAGGGGCCTTGTCAGCCCCATTAATCATTTAGTTCTCCCTCTGGGTCAACAAATACATCATCTGTTGACCTGTAATAGCAGTATTCCCCCGCGGGAGAGTCAAGTCAGTTATATTTATATAGCGCCGAATCAAAACACAACTTATCGCATGACACTTTCCATAAAGACCGGGTCAAGACTGTTCTCTTCAATTTACGGAGATCCAACATCTCCCCTTTAACGGGAAGAAACTTGGAGGAGAACCAGGCGCTGGGTGGGTGGCCATGTCCTTCGACCGGTTGGGTCACTAGTATTTAGAAGAGATGTAGAGTTGCATCATGTTTTTTCTGTTCCAATCAGGTGTCCGAGTAGCTGCATGTGATTTAGAAAGAAATCCAATATGTAGTGGAGACAGTTCTGGAAAGAATGACCACTGGTGTTTTAAAAAGGAACAGCGTGCAGGATTAAGAGGGGTCTACCGTAGTTCCCATGCTTGGCACACGGATGAAGTTCAGTCCACCGCTAGATGCCACCAAATACTACACACTGCACCTTTAAATGTAATGAAGGTTTCTCGCACATAGAATTTGGCAATCAGGGAACACAAATTGAAGACAGACTAGACCAAAAAAATGAATAAAATCAAAAACCTTCTCTATGTGGTAGTGGAGCTGTTGCGTAACTTGCCAGCAGGGATCGCTCTTCTTTTCCTCCGCTGAATCTTCATCCTCGGAGCGCAGATTTACGTTTATCAGACAGGACACGCTGCTGCGGGAGAAACTCTCCTGCATCTGTCCACATGTTAGAGGCAAGACAAACAATGCAACCTACCATTAGTTTCCTTATCTATTAATCACTTCATTATTTTCTGAATTAAATCAAGAAATATTTTATTTTCTATAACTTACATTTAAGACGCAAAAACAACAACTAAAGATACACAGTAGTGGTACAGGTGGATGCCAATTAGTGCATGCAATTAACTCGTAAGTGGTCACAGGTGTGTGTGTGTGTGTGTGTGTGAGAGTTGAGGTGGGCGTTTTTGCTGTGACTCAGCCAATCAGAGCTCAGCACCGGATCAGTCAGTTTTTTCTGCTTTTCAACGTGTCAAATCTGAAATAGGTTGCCTTTGGGTGTCACAACGATATCGTTTCCTGCCATTGTTTTATGTTATCTGCTCTCCCAACTTTCTCCTCTCTCATTGTGCAGCCGGCAGATATTCTTGCATGATCGGTACTTTTATTTATTTTTTTAATCTCATATAACCAAATCCAGCAAAGTTCAACCCCTGGAGGAACGGTGAAGTAGCAGATTTTTTAAGTTGAGAACGACCACTTCATGGCATCATTTCGGATACGATTTTACTAGACCTTCCTACAGCACCTACTTTTCAATTGTGAGTTCACGGTGATAGCCTAGTTCATACTTTAATTGTCTTATTCCTTTATTCGTATAGAGACCCTAACAATTGTGTCACTGGCATGGTATCCCTGTAAAAGTAACCAGTATACAGCTCTGTGTTGTAAGTAAAGTTGTCATCATTGGAACGTTGCCTAATATCCCCTTTCCCCTATAAGATGGCAGTCAGTCTGATGCTCTTATTATCTGTTAGATTAAGGGGGACGACGAACGCATATCTTACCGTGCTCAGGACCTTGTTGAAATACACAAAGCTGACGGCAACCGCGATGGTCTGCAGGAGGATCGCTGCGAGCATGATGAGCCCCAGACTCTGGAGAGAAAGAGAAACGGCCATATCGCAGCGTGCGTAATAGGCACCTAGACAAGTTCCGAGGAGCAAGAGACACTTCCAGCAGGGAGGACGAGTCAGATCAAGCTCTGCTGCATTTCTGCTCTGCACGGAGAGAGAGGAGGAGGGACGGAGAGGGAGGGAGGATGAACAGCCTCAAGATGTCACTGTTATTAAGGAGAAATGAGCTGTGAGTTTACTGTTGCACATGCAACTTCATGACGCCTTCAGGGGCCATCGGAAATGCGGAAACCTTTGAGTTAAGAGCTAATGTACAACCCAAACGAGATAATAGTAATTTGGACATGGATGTGTGTATGTATATGTGTATATCCATATATCCGTATGTGTATCATAACTACATCTGAGTTACATATTTAAATTATTTCAAGAATAATTTAAGAGTCCAAATTATTATTATTATTATTATTATTATCTCGTTTGGGTTGTACATTAGCTCTCACGGATGGACAATATGTGTTTCTGAATACTTTAAAGACATTTGCTTAATGTTTGCTTAAGAGTTGAGGTTTAAAGTTCATTATTAGAGTTATTAAAACAAATTGTGAGTGTTTTGAGCAGGTAGTAGTTGTGCACAGATAGAAGATTGGACTTCTGTCATGTGTAGAACACAACATTTTCTAATGGCGTGTAAAATCCTGTAGGCCTAGTTATGTGCAGCAGATGCTTGTTGAAGACAGCAGTTTGTTTTTTTTTCAATATTTGACATTGTTTACTCCTTTCTGTGGTGTCTTTGTTCAACTTCCCAACATCTGCCACAATTTGTAACGGGGTTCATTTATTTTCTTACATTAGATTACTTCCCGCCAGAAGGATTTCAATGCGGTGCAAATTCTTTTTTATGACTTTTTTAGGCAGCGTTAACCATCTTGGTTGAATGAGGCGTTCAGCGTGAGCGGGGAGGCTCTGGAAATGATCAGTGCTAAGAATTGTTGTGTTTTATCAAAATATTTGGCCTTTTGTGTCTTGCTCAACTTTGTATTCATAACAATTTTGACTGTTGCTAAAAAAGATAAAACAATGCCATGTTGGCATATGACCTAAAGCACTTGAGTGCAGATGTAAATAATCAGCATCTGAACAGTGAGATGAAAAAATGCTTCCCCCCCCCCCCCCCTCTCTTTCCTGCGATTGTGAAGTGATCTAAGTGAATGCTATTCAATCATGGTGCCAAATGACCCGCCATTGTGTATTCTTATGTGTAGGCCTAAGTAGCATTTGTCCCAGGGGAGTCATTCAATCTGCAGAGCTTAACCTCGAGTGATTCCTGCTGGTTCCTTTACTTTCATTCCTTCACCTCTCACCCCTGCTCCATTGTCGCTGTGAGGAAGTGAGAGTGGAGCTAAAAGGAATTCACAGCTCCTGGATGTGCACGACCCTCCCAACAATCAAACGGACCTGCGTTAAAGCACACCGGCTGCAGCCGTCATGTTCACACAGGGAGGTATAGCGCTATACCAGTTTGAACATAAGTATTTTCTTTGTTTCCTCTACTGATTAAAATCTCAAAGTGTGGAATGAGATGGTGATGAGAGGTTCCTGTGTTCCCTTAGGTGTGTCAATTCCCAGGCTTGTCAGAGAGAAGTGGGGAGAAGATGACTGATATCTGAAGACTTTCTGGCCTCGGGCAGGGAAGATGACACCCTGAGAGACATACCTGTCTACAGTCCCATGGCAAACAGACAAAGAGAGACAGAGAAAGATGATGAAAAACTATGTTCAAATATTTTTTCCTATCATGTTATTGTTATTTCTTCCTTTTAGAGCCAATCTGCCGGTGGCCTTTGACCTCTGTCATGTCCACGTGCAGCAAGCCCGGACTGGCTTTAATCCTCTGGTGTTTTAAAGCTTAAAGGAATAGTTTGACATTTGGGGAAATATGTTTATTTGCTTTCCATCCAAGGGTTAAATGAGAAGATTGACACTACTTATGTTTACTATATGAAAATACAGCCAGCAGCCATTTAGCTTAGCTTATCTTAAAGATGGGAAACGGGGAAACATCTAGCTCTGTGTAAAGGTAACAAAAGCAAACTACAAACTAACGCTGCATTGTTTCTTATGAATCCCTCCGGCGTGGGAATGGCGATTCGAATCAATCACTGGAATGAAAACTAATATGTAGAAGGGTAATTACAAAATATAATTACATTGAATAGCTATTGCTATTTATAAACATTAGAAGAGTTGTAACTTTAAAACCCTGGAAAAAAGCTGGAACAAATGTTGAGCAAATGGCTCCCTGTGAGGAACACGCAACAGTTCTGTGAAATTGTTAAACT
>NW_022280037.1:9161990-9190941 GCF_004355925.1 Anarrhichthys ocellatus
CGGATACAAAAGCTTGACTAACACCCAGAAGACCTACAGTATAATGGAACTAAAGGAGAGAACACGCTCCATTCACCCTCCTCTGTTCTTCACTCCCCTTTTCCCTCCCCCCGAGGCTTCTCCTCCCCACGTTCCTCTCGGTAAAGTCATGGAATCTCCCTAAATTCCCATCTGAGCACGACAGCTGCTCATTGTCTCATTTATAAAACAAAGACTATAGTGCCGAAAAATGCTGCAGCAGCACAATGCATGCAAATGGGTGCCAGTGACTTAGTGTGTCAACCCGCACCGTCAGTGGAAGGGTGTTTCCCTGATAGGAAACTACTGTGTGTGTGAATGTGGGAGCATAGAAACATATTTAACTCACAATCCATATATCATTTATCATTTATAATGTTCAACCAGGTAAACTGGCCAAAGATTAGTTATATAAATGAATAAAAACGTCCTAAAAAGGTTAGGATAAGGACAACAGTTAGACATGCAGTTATGAGGATTAACATCAAGTTTAATATAAGATTAGGTATCAAGAAAGGATGTGTTCAATGTCCTCCAAGTGTAATATCACACAGTGGTGAAGGTAGAGTTCAGGTCCTTCACCAGAGTAAAAGTAAAAATACCATAGCAATGTCAAAAATACTTCATTCAAAATGTTGCTTTTAATTACAGAAGGCTTATCAGCAATGAATACTTAAAGTATAAAACATATTTGACTTGCAGACAAATGGCCCCTGTCAGTGTTGTATTGCTATATATTATATTATTGGATTATTTTTGCTGATGCATTCATGTGTAAATAGCATTTTACTTTGGTATTTGGTTTAAGGAGTAACTCATTTCAACTTCTTACATACTGTTGGGTAGTTTAATCTATAACAATGTATTATACTTTAGCAGTAGCAGAGTAAAAAGTACAATATTTGCCTCTGGAAGCACCTAAAAGCACCTAAAAGCTAAGTAGAATGGGTTACTTGTGTAAATGTACTCGGTTCCACCTATGATTACCAAATGTGTGTTAGATTAAGGCCAAAGAAGGTGCATGTTCATGTCAGTCCACTAGAGGGGGGTGTTGCACTGATTATTGCTCCTGCTGGTTTTCGTGACCCAGAAATGCACAAGAAACAAAAACATGTCTGATCCCGATGTTAGAGCCCTGGGAGGGTCTTTGCATTCTCTCGTGGTAGCAATGTGGAGTACACGTGCAACATGAATTAACTATTTACAAGCTGTGTCATCAACACCACCCTGCTCTTCATTTCTTCCTGCTATATTGAAATATGATTATGTTAGACCTGAAGGGAACCTTTCTCCTCTGTGTTGGCTTCTTATTGATTGGGATAGGCCTGTTTTGACAACTTTTCACTTTTTTTGTTTTAATAGCTGTAAAGCATATCCACAGAATAGCTGACCGACATGAGTATTTGTATGCATTATAGATATAATATAACACAATAAGCTAAAGGTGGCATATTACAACCATATCAGTTTGATTGCACAGAGGCCCTGGAAACAATCAATGTTAAATTAAGATATCGGGCATTTTGTTCTTTGATTCAGTCGGTTTTAACTTCTTGTTCAAATTCTAGTTTTTGTACTTTTTATACAAAAAAAGTTTATCAAATAGCAGCTCCAATGCATTAATTCAAGCATAGTTTTTATGAAAGCCTTATTTCTGAAATAATAATTAAAAACAATAATTAATAATTCACATTTGTATTATGGTGGTTGTTAAAAGGCATTCTGGAAATACACCGAGTAACAAAATAGCATTTAATATGTTGAACATCACAGGCTGATGATAAATAACAGTGTACCTGGAAAATAGAAAATTAACAGAACAATTTTTCTCAGAAGTATGACTTCACATTTTTTTATTCATCAATTTGTTCAAAAATCACAACAGTAGGCTGCTGGAGGCTGATGGGAATTAGTTTGGCTGGTATTTAATGAAAAACAAATTTGTCTGACACAAGTAAAAGTGAAGGGATCACCAAAGTTATTACAAATGATTCAGAACATTTCATAGCAATACATCCAATAGTTAAGATACTTTGAGGGCACTTTGTTTTTGTCTTCAGTGCATCAGACAGTGTAAACCACTGCTGACGTGAACTTTTGTTTGTTTTATTCTAAAAGTGAAGTATAAAATGTATTAAACGTGACATATATTGCTCATGTGTTTGTGGCGGGGCTAGAAATCAGTGAACTGACATGTTTCCTCCCAGTGGAAGCAGATTCATTATGTATTCATTACACTAGTGGAAAGCTTGTGGCTGTGCATATCTGCATATCTGCCCTTCTCCACTGCAGGCAGATATTGCAATGCTCGCAGAGCTTCATATGTAACAAGGTAGTATGTGTGTGTCTGTATCTGTAAGAACATGGGGGCCCTGAGCTTGCATTTTTAAACAAAGAGCAGATGTATTAGCCCTTAGCAAGTTTATGATTCATAAAGCAGCATCAATGAAACACACACACACACACACATGCATGCACACATAAAGAGCCTTTCACTCACTTGCACACACACTCTTACAAGTTGTTCTGCAGCCAGTTGAGGTAACCCCGGAGTGCTCTCTTCCCTACATCAAATTCCATTGGCCAGGTGATCAAGCTGAAGCATCCGTGGAAGCCGTCCTCATAGTGGTCGTTGGTGACTGAGACGCCTGCGTCCTGTAAGCGCCGTGCGTACATCAGGCCATCATCCCTCAACACGTCATACTCGCATGTGAGGATGTATGCTCGAGGGCATTTAACCAAAACCTCTGGTCCTGCTAACAGTGGTGACGCCCTCACATCCAGCAGCCCCGGCACCTCCTTCCCTGTCCCCGGTGAACCCTTCTTCACAATCACAGGCCTGTAGTTCTGCTGGTGTTTCGGGGGCAGGAGGGCGGTCCAGTCTAGACGCGCTCTCAGCTCTGGGGTGATGCTCGTGTGGTGTAAGGAGCTGTGGTTGTTGGCCAGCCACTGGGACTGAAGGGAGAGGTCAGCACCAAGGTACTGCAGCCAGAAGTGGACCATGAGGAGCCGGTAGAGGACGGGTATGTTCTGGTTCTGCAAGTAGGAGGGCGTGTTGAAGTCCAGAGCCTGGAGCGCTGGGTAGATCAACGCCTGAACGCTGAATTTCACACTCATAGTCTCATCTGTAGAAATCTAGGAAAATTAAAAAAAATAAAAATGAAGGCCTCCATCTTCTAATCTTTATACACAGTGCACACTTTCCGACAGGAGATTGCTTCGGTATTTACCTCTTGAGCGACCGCAGCAGCCAGGTTTCCTCCAGCACTGTCACCTGCCACAGCCACACGCTCAGGGTCGATGGCATACCTGGCCTGGACCTCTGGGGACAGGAAGTGCTTGGCAGCAGCGAGGCAGTCTAAATACGGCACTGGAAAGTGCACCTCTGGAAACAGACGATACCTACACAGACATGGGTTGCAAACGATCATTTACTGCAGGCCTCGAAAACTTAGGAGAATGTGACTGTAAGCACTTTTTCTGTAGTTAAAGGGTCACGCCACCAATTTCGCACATGAAGATCAATTCACTTGTCTAAAGGAGTATGACTGAAAACACTTCTGTGGCTCTGAAGGGAGCTTTCTAACGTCTGAGAATGTGCATTTCTTAAAGTGTGTTTCTGTCTCAATGAGCAGCAACGTTTAGCAATAGCGGGTTGGTGTTGCACACTTACTCAACAGAGACCACAACAGTGTTGAGCTCGTCGGACAACATCTGGTTGATTGTATCATACGACCCCTTCTCTGAGGAAGTAAGAGAGAGGTGGAGGAGTGTGGAAAAGTGCACATAAAATATTTTGCAGCTTAATTATCAACATTTTTGAAGTATCACTGGAAAACACGCACACAAGTTGCAACACAAACTTTTGTGGAATCTGGACAAATCATTTCCTTTTAAGGCAGAAAATGTAACAGATCACATTCAATAAAACAAAAATATTAGCAATCCGTTTGGTTGGTCAATTGGTTTCAAGACACTGAATTTAAAGTCTAAAAATACTTCTACGTTCTCAAGTTTTGACCATTTACTTTGCTGTTTTTTCTGACCTCATTTCTTCCATTTGTGCTTAAAGACAGCAGGAATGTCCGTACTCACTGGTAGTGCCGAGGGCCCAGCCTCCCCCGTGGATAAACATCAACCCTCTCCTCAGATGACCCTCCCCTCCAGCCGGGGGCTCGTACACTCGGACCGGGACGCCGGCGAAAGTGATGTCGCTGACTTTGACTCCGGGCATGACCCCTCCGCCGGACTCCCTCACCATGCCGTCCATGGACTGCCCGATTGACGTGATGTAATGGTCAAAGCCCAGCCAAGCTTTCAAAGAGGCCTGAAGACAGAAAGGACATTCGAGACATATTTGGGGCGACCAGTGAAAACAGCAGGAGAAATTCATCTCTTGGCAGGGAGTTGAGAAACAACTGTCTCCCCTAGTCACCTCTGTCCTTCTGCACTGTATCTTACTGGTGTGTCTCAGTATGTCTGCCCTCCTCCCCACAAACATCTCAGACTGTCTCAATACTCTGGTTCAGCCAAGGCCAGCAGACACAGCTGCTTGGCACAGCGGGGATTCAGAACCAGCAACACCAACGTTACTGAAACAACGTTTCATAATAATATTAGTTTGATCACTTCCTTAGGGTGAAGTTTATTTGCCTGATACCAGACAGAATTGAAAATGTAATGGGATCATGGGGGACATGAACGTCTGTACCAAATTGTATGGCAATCCATCTAATAGTTGTCAAGACATTTCACTCAAAACCAACAATGTCAACATGCTGTCACAAAAAAAGAGCAATTTATCACAGAGTAGTTTAAAACCATTTGAGCTTCTTCTTCTACAGTAAATCATAGTAAATGTTATAGAACAAATTTAAGCACAACTATTTAAATAACAAGGACAGACCAGTAGGACTTTTTTTTTTAATCTTATCGCAAAGTTTTTTTTGTTTTTTTTCACTTCATATTTGGAAAGGAAAGATGAGATTAATTATTACATGACTTGTACAAAGAGTACTAAAGCAAACAAGTCCTTATAAGTAGAACATTAATCCGCAAACTCCCTCAGACAGCGATAACTGGTATCATTACTCTTCACCTGCAGTACCATTTACAAAATGTAGAACAAAGGTGATGGTGGAGGGGTGTGTCCGCACACTGACCGAGATCAAATTCCATGGTGGGTGCTTTGCAACAGGTTAGTCACGTTACAAACAGCGTGCTAGTTTCACAATCTAAGTGTAAATGTACTGGAAAAGCCCTTTCACAAAGTTTGTACATTTCACCCTGCTGTTACGAATGTGCCTTCATGGATAACAGCTTCAAAATACCTTCTAATAAAGAGAAGCACTGTGCTCACTTCAATCCATTACAGAGCAGTAAATTCATGTACATGCCAGGACATCTGCACTGAAAATGCTTAAATACATACACATTGTAAGACACTGATTATGCAAAAACAACTGGGCTAAAGTTGGCGTGATATTATTCCACACATGGCTGAAGTGAGTAGGTGAGCAGTCCATGTCTGCAAAGGCAACATGCATTACAGTGTTTTAGGGTAAGAGGTGTGTCTTTGCCACTATGCAGTACATGCAACTTACCCTTTTCATGTGGAAAACAACTGCTATAAAAAAATATTAGCTTTTATTTGTGCAGATCAGATCACAAGTACAGCTCAAGTTGCTCCCTTCCACATACAGCACGTGTACCACAATGTATTCCCAAATGCAAAACCTCTGTCTCACCAGGTGCATCATTGTTCGGAATCCAGCATCCATCATGATGAGCTTCCACGGCTCCTGGATGGCATCAGGCATCGGGATGTACAGGTAGTAAGCGACCGCCACAGTGAGTGACACTGTGACAACAGCTGGCAGCAGCCTCATCATGTGTGTCTGACCGCTTCAGTGTCTTCAGACGGACTCTGCTGGCTGCACCTGATCCTCTCTGGGTGTGTGTCTCTGGAGGGCCTGGGAGGTCCATCCAGGCTCCGGAGGTGGCGCTACAAATAACTTCATTGGACCGATAAGCATGCAAGACTTCCGTTGGAACATCTTCAAAATAAAACCTTTGTTGACATCCGTTTTACTCTGAGCCTGGTGTCTGGAAACTAAATGGCTTGATACTATCTACATTTGCCCATTTGTAAATCATTATCTAACAAATGCTCGGTATGCCACTATTCTATCCGCCTACAGGTATTTATTTACTGGTAGATTTGAATCCAAGTAGAAAAACAAATCACAGTATTTGGTTGTCGTCTTCTTCAGCCCAAAAAGCGTCTCTTTTTTTTGCAAGACTGGCACTTTTATTTTGAAGGCTACGTAGCAGCAACGAATATGCATCCGGGGAATTAGTTTTTCTCATGTGACATCTTCAGGTGGCTCCAAAGTTGTATTACACACATGTGACCACGGAGAGGCACAATAGAGCTGCAGAGTGCAGCCAGGACTCCACACATCTGGTGTTATCTATAGTTTCATCATATTGCCAGGTTTAAAAAAAAAAAAGTAATCAACGAAAAATGAAAGTTGGCTAAGAAATGATGCCTACTTTAATAATTGAAAACAATAGTTTTGACTGTTTTGAAAATGCAAATTCAATCCCATTGATTTATCTTCTATTTATCATCTCAGATGATGAAGTGTTTACAGTTCAAGGCCTAATGTGAGTCGAACTAAACCACATCTGGAGCTTGCTGTACATCTTCCCATGTAAGAAAGTACAGTCTGGAGTGAAAGTGCTGCAAAGGCTGGTAAATGCAGAATTACTTGAATGGCAGTATAGAGTAGACTTTATATTGCAGGTCAATCTGGTGAAAATATGTCCGTGAGTACTTGGAGTTGAGGCGACTGACAATATAAAACACTACCTCTTCTGCAACAGCTACTTTACACATCGGTTACAACTCTCAATTTCCTGTTAATGAAAAATCATTATGTCCATAAAAAATATGCACCTAATGATGTAATAATCCTACAAACATGCATCGACATTTAATGTAAGAAAAGCAAAGTTTATTCTGAAACAAAGCATATTAATCAGAAGAAATCCTGTTAATGCTGTAAAGGTCAGTTACAGGGGAATGATGTGGCGTGAAGGCAGGGCTCTGTAGCTCCGGTAAAGTCAGAAGTGCTTTTCTCACTGGCTATTGATTCCTTTTATATCTACACATCAATACTGGACTGAAGTTTTTCTGGAATGGATCAGTGGTGCAAGTTGTTGGACAGAGATCCCGCTCATCATGATCGCTGGCTATTGATCATACTATTGGTCCCTCCACCGCTTTACTTTTCTGTCGGATTAAAGGTCATTCTTTTCTTTTTTGGTCGGGTTTGGTGTTCAACATTTGCACTGGAACACACCAATTACTGCAGATTTGACACCACTGAAAAAGCTAAGCTTGTCAACACTTGGAAACTTGCTGTTCGCATCTCTTTTAAATTGATTACAGCAATGATTTGGCACGATGTCAACTGATTTTGTTGTTTTTAAGATTTTTTTTATTTGAGTACAGAAGCTGATCTTACAGGAAACATGAGTTCAAAGAGAGAAGTGGAGTCATCTGAGGTCCCCGGCCAAAATCAAATCAAGGATGTTGCAAGGTTGACGTGTTATGCATCTTAGACCACGGGGCTCAGTGTTGCTGTCTCACTTTCTCTCTCTCTTTCTCTCTCTCTCTGTGCTATTTATCGCCCCGTTTCTTCCCACGGTTTAACTTTGAAATGGCCGCTGTCTGTCCCTGGAGGCCCTGAGTGAGAATGTAAACAAACATCACAGCTGATGAGGATCTGAGCCCTTGCACTGGACTGGTTTTCCAAAACACATGCAGCTAGACCACCAGACCATGTCAGATCAGCCTCTTGGAAGACCAGAGTGGGGTTCTCAGGAGAACACATGGCTGCAGAGGGTCATACGGATGTCTTCACAATATCTGCTTTCAGTGTGACTGGTCGTATCGGAAAAAATAAAGAACCTTTAACTCTGTAGTTGTTTGCGTAGTTGAGGTGGGATGATGGACCCCATATACAAACTTCGGAGGGATGTCAAGACCTAAATCTGTTCTTTCAAAATAAGGCCGCTCCAGCTTCATATTGTCAATGCAGACATGTCAATCTTCTTCTTTAACTCTCAGAAAGAAAGAAGATGAGTGTGTTTCCCAAAATGTCAACCTCTAATAAAGGATTACATATATATCTTAGGTTAAGCACGCCATACAGTGCAACCTGTTATAGATAGAAGAAGTAATTTAGTTTTTTATTGCATATTTTGATGAAGCACAAGGATCATCACAAGGTAGATTGTGCTGCAGATCGAAAATTGATGTTTTGACATTTTTTTCTGCTGTTGAAACTTGTTGCCATCTGACAACAGCTGGTGTTTGTCATGACGCACAAAACTACAAATTCTTTGCAGTCATCTTGAATTCCTACATCCTGCTGGGGGTCATCGGGTTTCACACTCACAAGATCACTGTGAGTCAGACGCAGATGCTTGACTTGCTCTCTGTCCAACGAGCCGTCTGAAATGAGAGCGTCAGCAGAAAGCTTAAATTGTAAACGTTAATGTGATATATGTGCTTTTGTCCGTGTGTGTGTGTGTGTGTGTTTGTATGTGTGGCGTAAAGAGTCTGCATTAAAATTCCCTCTTCCTGCCGCCCCCCTCCCTCCTGTGTGTTGGTCTGGCGTCTCCCTCCAGTCTGTGGTATGGAGGGCAGAGAGAGGGCCTCTCTTGTGTCACCGACTGGAATTACACTTATGGTCATTCAACATGACTGAACGCTGAAGGCAGAAATGGAAGGTTGTCCATTTCAGGCAGTCCTGTCTCGTTCAGCCTCTTTCCTGACGCGGCCTTTGCATGTGTTTGAGCAAGAATTACTGGTTAATGTCAGGAGCACAGTGAGGCGCATTAACTCCAGCAAGATATCTGTGTCTTCACTCCTTCTTAGTCTTTTAAATCTCTTTCAGAAGACACTAAAATACTTTTTCACGGATCGTTTACATCATCTTGATTGGCTAATGTGCATGTAAAATCACGAATGTTCTCCCTGCTCGTCTGTGAGCGAGAGACGATTTAACTGGGATGCTGACGACTACGCCTGCTGAGGGATGAGAGGAAGCCTGTACATATGTAGGATTTAGACTTTTTGGGTGGAGCTATACTTCAGGTCCTCTTCTTTGATAACAGGCCCTTTTCACAAAGGACATATCACAGTAGGAAAAGCACATATGGAATTGATACAAAATAAATGATGAATCACTGCCTGTCTATTTACTGGGACACTTGAATGTAACAATGCCATCATTAATGCTATAAGCAACACCTGGTGTGAAAAAGGCCGACTTGGAAAATCATCAGAAACAGAGGATTTCCTTCTACAATAACCTGCCACCGGTGTTTCCGGTTAAGCCAACAGGAGGATAACGTGATATTTCACCTCAAATCTAGCTGGCATAAATATAAAAGGACCACAGACGCTAATCTTTGAATAGGAGGAAACTACCAGGCCCTGCTCACGCTGACAGGAAGTGAGTCTTTGATACTAAATATGGAGGCTGCCGTTTGGTAGGATTCCTATTCTCTGATCTCATGAAGCAACACTGGTGAGATGTGGACAGTGATTGAGAGGAACCTGGCAATCTAGTATCTGTAGAGTAATTCTTGACTATGTTGCCATAGTAGAAGCTGAAGAAAAGGGGTGGAAAAGTTGCATTACTGCCTTCCTTTTATAGAAAGCAGAACCTGAGTCAGTGGTGCAATTACGGTACATTTGCTCACATACTGTATTAATAAAATGTTGAGATACATCCCAATTTTCTGCCACTTCGTACTTCGGAGACTTTTTTGATTTTGCATGGAGAAATGTTACCTGTTATAGAGTACTTTTACTCTGTTGTATTGTTACTTAATGACAGAGGGCAGAATCTGTGTGGCATAGGAAACATGACTTTTTTGCCATTTCAGGTGTGATAAGTCAAATTGGAAATGTTTTCTTTTTTTAATCTGTTCAATTGTAAAACATTTTAAAGGTATGATTTTGTATTTTATCTAATAGACCATTTAAAATACCCTCACATATGAGATACGTATGTTGGCACACACTACACGCAACCGAACGGGGACAATAATGTATTGTGGTATTCAGAAATGTCATGGACAGCAGGCCAGTTGGTGTGCTACGTCTGCAACACAGACTCTATTTCTGAAATGACAAACCTGTTGTTACTCTGCCCTCTGCAAAGCAAGGTGTCACATCTGAAAGAACGGGAACAGCAGCGGACTCGGATTTGTGCTGGGTGGCATATTATTGTTGGTACGAGGCGTTCAAGAACACAGTGTTCTTATTTGGCCGGGGGCAATGTGCTCTGCTGCAGAAGACACACAAAGACACACAGTCATCATCTTAGCAGGGTGGAATTATTTCATTTTGAATTCTTCATCTCTATTGCGGTTTTTACATCTCTGCTCCTCAACATTCGGCTTTATCATCTGTATTCTTAGTTTCCAGCAAACTAAGCATTGTAATCATGATACCTGCTAAACATCATAATGTTGGCTTTGTCTTTTTTCTGTACAGTATGCTGTCTTGTTTTACATTTTACTTCTGTTTTGACTTTTGTCACAAACTTTACACATAATTTATATAAAAACAGATAAAGAAATGAGTCATAGTGCACAGGCCAGCAAACAACAAGTTAGTTAGAGTATCCGAGTGTAATTTGCGGTATTAGATGCTCACACAGAATAGCCAGAAGCAGGGACAGGCTCTGACTAACAGTATCTTCAGGAATCAATTAAAGTATTTGTTTTACTGTAAATGAGAGGAAGAGATGGAGAAAGTGAAAACAACATCTGCTATCTCTACCAGAAAGACATTAATTGATTCAGAAGTGAGAAAAGTCTTCCCCTCCTCTTCAACACCAGTTCCACAAACCCCTCCATTCTCAACTCAGTCTTTCCACCACCATCTCCAGCTCATATCTAGCTACTGTCGGACTCAGGTTTTCCACTGGTCTCCTGGGGGTCCTGGACTTTTGAAGATGGATGGTATAATCCATTCACTGTAGCCACCAATCAATAGCACATCAGCTTCCTCAGTCTGTGCGACCCACAGTTTGGAAAAGGCATCAGGCTGGCAGCCGGCCTGGCCAGAGAGAGGTGAAAGGTCAAGTGTCAAATAGGGACTGATGTGGACAGTTACATGCCTCAGCCCTGACCTGTAACCTGGAGGTGCATGAAGACAGTGCTGTACTGTTCTGCTGCGGAGAGCTGCAGCCTTTTCGCCACACACGCACACAAACGCCCATGCACGCACGCACACACACAACCTCATTAAGACTCTTCAATGGAAACAGTGGTAAATCAAAACGACCACATTAAAGAAAACACCGCAGAGCTCATAAGGCTGCAAGGATTAGCATAGCAGCTATGATTAAACATGCGTTAAAAAGACATGCAGACCAACATGCACAGACACACACACACACACACATACGCACACACACTTGACCTCCCACTTCCTCCTTTGCATACTCAATCGACGCCCCGTCCCACTCCCATGAGCCTCCCACTGGTTTGAATGGGATCCTGATGTTCTGTTAACCAACCCACCCCCCTCCCCACGATCCCTTCAGCCAGAACCGAGGCTGTTAAACGCGGTTTCGCACCCCTCCCCTCGCCCTCCGCTGCAGAGAGACGTTGACAAGAGGCAGCTGTTGCGGCGGTGAGAGGGTGTGATTGATGCAGTAGTCAGCAACCAGAGGAGATGCAGAGATAAATAAGCAGATACACAGACGTGTGGTGCAGGTCATCTTCACAATCCTCATGGTAAATATGTGAGCGATTGCCAGTTTATCAGCACACATGTCTGTGGTTGTGGCATGTGGGATTGCTTGAAGCTAATATGTAGCTTGAGTGGCTCAAAGATGCAAAGATGATGAGAACATTTGGAGGACCTTGAGATGTTGAGAAGCTGCAGTGCATCTGCAGGAAGACAGCTTCCTGGTCTGGAGAAGGGGGCCAGTTTACACAGCTGGTATCATGTGACACTCTAATAAAACTCTTCCCCTTTTACTGACATTTCCCTGTGGAGACAAAACCCAAACTCACAAGGACACACAAAGATACAAATGCACAACCTGCTGATCATTAGCGCACACACATATGCAGGCGAGCGGGCTCACGTTGTAAAAATGCACATGCAGTCGAGGGTCTCATTAACTGTGGCTGCGTATTAAGCTCACCTCTGTCCGCCAGATTCAGGCCTAGATAGCTGAACTGTGATGTGTGTGTGTGTGTGTGATTGTGTGACCTCTTTGTCCTTGGCTCTGTATGTGATGCTGTATTTCTGGCATCTGTTGCTTTCAGCAGTAGCTTAGATCCAGATGCCTCGTCCTGCAGGCAAGCTCTCATGTACAGCATATATGTGTGCGTGTGTTCGTAGTGCACGTGTGTCGGTGTGTGAGGTGCTGAGTGACACTCCCTGTTCCATCTTGTCAAGATGTGTCAGTACCCTCATCGCCTTTTCTTTTTACCCCTCCAGCCCCCTCGCCTTCATCTATTTTTCAGCTCTGTGCTGCAGCTCTCAGCAGTCCGGGGTGGCTTGGTCCTGAATGGAATTTTAGTCAAGGTGTTTTTCTTTTTTTAGGAATAAAGCTGATACTCACCAAAGGCTTGTTAACACTCATAAAACAAAGCTAGCCTCCTTTTTTTTTATCATTTGGGAAAACAAGCTTTACGGTTTCACTTTATTGCTGTTAGTCAATTGGGTCAATACATGAGGTAATGTATCTGGGAACTGTTCTTGGGCATGGCAATCACAATTAGATGCAGGATATAATTGTATTCTGCTCTTTGATGGCATCAGGGACTCGTTGTGTAAGTGGTTAACAATATTTAGGCAACTTCTTCTTGTCCTCGTTCTGTAATGGTTGACAAGCAAGGTGCTGTCCAGCACGTAGACACACGCATACAACGTCCAAGGAATATATAGACTCCAGACACACCACCAGGCCCTCCTTGTCACGTGATGCAGGCCTTGTGACAGTGATGTTGTTATAGGAGACACATTCCATCAGGATTTGTAGAGGGATCTTGGGTCTGAGTGTGTGTGTAAAGAGCTGGGGTGCTATAAAACCACCGTCCATCGTCCATCAGCAGGTCTAAACTCTCACTCATTGGCACGGTAACTTCACACCACCAACGACACGACCACAGACCATATCCCGTTTTAGCTAGTTTCCCCCCCTCCTCTCGGGTCATCTGCTGAAACTGCGGTTTCAAGTCTACGATCAAGTGGCGCCGGCGTCCCCACCAACTCTCATAACATTGATGGTCAACCCCCTTTTTGGCCATGTGGGTCTAATGGCAAAGGTCATGCATAAGAGGAGTCTCCACAGAGCAGATCATCACTTGCTCCGAACGCAACACATGCCGGCTACCTGTCTACATTTACAAAAACTGTATCATGATCTGCAGTCCGTGCTGTAAGTCGACTGCCTGGTCTCCATAGAAACACTGATTTAGAGCAGAAGTCTTGCACTTCATCAAGTAAGTTGTGTGTTTCAACTATTCCTGCTGCCTGTAGTGAACACTGCATTTCACTTTTATAATTCATAATTCATTGATCATTGAAAGAGGCCCAAGGCATAACTATTAGACTGGGGTTGTTACAATATTGTTAACATCATGTACCACAGAAAATGTTTTGTTGTTGGCTTACTATGAAACAGAATAAAATTGATTCAGTGACAGTCTGTGATTAAAGTAGACATTTTCACGCAATATCTCGAATGATTAATGATTTTAAAGGTACTTCAAATAAACTGTACATCAAGCCACGCTCAAGAGAGGCCCCCCATATCAACACACACTATTTGGTGGCAGTGGAGACGTTTTACATTCTGGTATAATCTATCCATAACAGGACCCCTAATCTTAACAAATCTACAGTAAGATTAAGATGAGGAATACTTTCCTCCACATAAAGACGGGAACCGTATCAATGAGCATTTCCAAACTCTCAAAACAACCCTTTTAGCTCTGACTATACATAACATTAAAGCCTGCTGGGTCAACGCTCTCGTAAGGCTGCTTTACACCAATACGCTTGAGAAGTTTGAGAACACACACATTTTGTTAATAAGGAAAAATGGTTCCAAGAAAATAAAAATGTATATTCCGCAGTGTGAAGCAATGCAAAATTAGGTATTGTTAGGCATCAGCATTGGTATTGAAAGTTTATCCAGCCCTGCTATTGTGTAGTTTCATTAATTGTGGAGAAATTAGTCAATGAATGAAAATCATTCTCCAACAATTTTGACAAGTTTAAGTCATTTTTTAAGCAGAAATGCCACATAATTCACATGTTTCAGCTTCTTAAATGTGAATATATGCGTTCCCTTGGTTATCTGTTATGGTCAAGTAAACTTGTGTGCGTTTTGGGACAGTTGTTTTTTTATTATTAATTGTATTAATTAATTAATTAATTTTATTTTATTGACCAGTTTATCAATTGATTGAGAACATCATCCTCAGATTGAGCAATAATGAAAGTAAGTTACAATTTTAAGTTTATCAAAGACTGTGACAAAGGCAAAGGAATGTGAAGGGCACATATTTCAACATTATTGGGTTCGTGTATATATTCTTTTTTTTTTTTTTTACCTCTGGTACTAATACATGCTGAACACAAATGGGCTTTAAAGAAGGCTGGGAACCTACAAACTGGCCAGCCTGTCACTCTGCTCTATTCCCCGCCCCGCCTGCCTGTTAACGGGAACTCCCCCTAAGTTCCCCGGTTCTCCTCTCTCGGCTCATTCTCTTCATGAGCTGTCACACACACACACACACACACACTTACACACACACACAGATATTCCCACACGTACACGCTCAATCACACGGAGTCGCTGCATGTTGGAGCAAACGTCTGCGCGCCATACTCTCTCTGTGCTGCTCCCCGGTTACCGAAAAGCGGGCGTTTGATTTCGCAGTCTGCGGCGAGCCTCGTCGTGACAGAGTTTGGAGACGGCTGAAGGAGCAGTGAAGGGGAGGAGGAGGAGGAGGAGGAGGGGGGGGAGAGAAAAAGGTAAGAGATGGTGTCAAAATGAGTGTCTTCGCTTCGCTCTGTTTAGAAACTTCACCGTGTGTTTGCTGTCTTCTCCGCTGGCTCGTGCGTTGTGGGGACATCGTCGCGGCGTCAGCTGCAGGGTTTTTGATAACTAGGGCGTGTTTGTTAAAGTATTTTTGCTTGAGCGCGCGTGTGTGCGTGCATTTGTCTGTGTGTGTGTGTGTGTGTGTGCTCTTTCACATTAGAGGGGGATCCTCTTGTTGTGTCACAGGAAGTTTGAAGGCTGGAGGCGCAGCTTGTAGCGGATCATTGAAGGAGGAAACCTGCCCACTGCAAGAACTAGCCATATATCATGAGAGTGAAGTCTTATGTTTCCTCAGATAAAAAGGCCGTTCTTGAAGGATGTGCAGGTGACTTTCGTTTTGTTTGCACAAATCAACTTAACTCCTTGATGTCGGTGCTTTTGAAACATTTGTAGTCATGTGTTGTTGTCTAGATTCAAGATGCAAACTCAAGTTTGCAGAAGTCCAAGAAGTGAACTGTGTTTGGATACAAAGCACAGAAAGCAGGAATTTCTCACCAAAATCTCTTTTTAAATAGATTTTTTTTTCAATATTATTCTAGTAGAGTATTCAGTGTAATTGGAAAAAAAAAATAACAGTATCCAATTAATCCGTCTCGAGAGCTTGGTTATTGTTTTTAAATCACAGTTTAACTGTACTGCCACTGGGCTGAATACGACAGGACACGTTTATTAGCACCGTTTCAACAAATAGGAACTTCAAAGAGCAAATGCTTATCAAATACACAATAAAATAGGAGAACAAAATAAATCAATTTAAGTGTAGCTAGCGAATATACACACATGTGGTGCCTGCAGTTGATCGCTGTTGTCTGCCTCGTCTGCATGCAAGTGTGTATGTATCCTTCGACACGCCCATCATTTGTTTGATTCTGTGTATATGTGAATAATATATGTATATATGGGCTACACGTGTGTGTGTGTGTGTGCTCGGCTGGTGATATCCTTTCAGATCCTGTGAGGTGGGGGTCAGTCACAGGGTCTCCCCTCTGGAATTCTCCAAGAATAGATGGAACACACACACACACACACACACTTTGAGCTCATCTTCAGACAGCTTAATGTCTTTTCTTTTAATGCTGACCCGTTAACGACCGCACTGCTTTAATTTCATGATGTGCAAGGCTGCTGTAGCTTATTAGCCTGAAACACACTTTATTTCAAGGCTCCATGAATAGACGGACTACTCCAGCAACTGTGACGTTGTGCTCTCAAGTTAGATGCCGACACCGATTAATAACAATAATAAGTCTCCTTTACATGCATCTCCATCATGATATCTCAGCACCGCCCAGTTAAGTCAGTGTGTGTGAATATGTGTGTTTTTGTGTTTTATCTGCTTTTGATTTGGACAGTTCTCCATATGTTATCTATTCATATCTAGAGGTGAGCACAGTGGGCGTCCCACAGTCACATCGCATCACCGCAGATGATGGGTTGGTATATATATGTCTTGCTCAAGGGCAATTTGGCAGTACTGACAGATGACCTGTCTTTCTGCTGTATGGCTATTGGTTTTCTACTCTTATAGACAGTGAAGAACGGCAGGAATGAGTCAGAGAAGGATATGTTAGAAGAGCAACAAACCAGTGCTCTCTTGTTGCTCCCCGGCCTGTTCAGATGATGGATGCTAGAGAGAGAAGAAGTGAGAGGATCTTGTCTGCTGTAACTTGAGCCTGGCCGGACACACTGCCTCTTGGATGGCCACAAAGGCCGCTCTGCATGAACTGGGGAATGTGGAAGTGTGTGTTTGTGTGTGTGTGTGAGAGACACAGAGAGAGAGTGAGAGAGAGAGAGAGAGCTTAAACATCCCATCACCAGCCAAACTCCTTAACACATATACTCACCCACAGACACAATCACCCCCATTATAATCAACACAATCAATGACAGAATTGAAACTATCAATCGATTACGAAGATCAGTTTCTGGTTCAAGTCACTGATAAGGATTTGTTGCTCGTCACCGTTCTGTATCATTGTAAGTCGTACGGATGCACCAATGTGGCTTTTCAGCTATTGCAGAGTTATCTCTTGATAAATAGATGCATTTTGTGTTTATAAAATATGAAATTGTCTGTCAACATTTTCATATAGCTCTTTTGTCGAAGAAACAGTCTAAAAGTTTACTATCAAGTAAAAGAAAAGCAGCTCAATCTCATGCTGAAACAAAAGAAAAGTAATTTGAATCGATTAGTTGTCTCAACTTGAATTACCATATTTAATTATTACCACATTACCCATACCTCTAGTTAGTTCAAACTCCGTACACCTCATTGCATCGAACTTTATTAAATATCTTCGGTTTTGGACTGTAGGATGGACAAAACAAGACATTTGAAGGTTTCGCCTTCTTTAGGATATGTTTTTACATTTTTACAAATAATAATTGGCAGAATCATGAAAACAATTGTTAGTTGCAGCCCAACATATATTTGGGATATGTGAGTGGCATCTTTGTTTTATTCTTTTTGAAGGTTAAACGATTAATTCATCGTTACAAAATAATTGATTCAATTATACTGAAAATAATAAGTTGCAGTCCTAGAGAGACCATGTGTTGATGACAGGTTTGGGCTTCGTGTATGTTTTCCATCTTCTTCTCAATCTGAACCGGTATGTGTTTTTAAGCAGAACGAGAAAAAGTAAGTGTGATTATGTTTGTGTGACAGAAACAAACGTGTGTTTCTCACCTTTCCTCATGGATGGACTGATGCAGAAGAATGCTGTGAAACATGATGTTCAGCTGGCTCGGGGCCAGATATCTGCTCTGTGTGTGTGAATCTCAACCCACAGTGTGGAAATGACTTACAGTCTGCATCCTCCTTCCCCCAGTCATCAGCGGTAGTTTTAATTTTCCTCTTATAGCAAAGGATTTCAGTGCTCATCATCTTACCTATGCCAGAGTTCTTATTCTTCATCTCAAAATGATGAAAGTATCAAAAGATGCTGCCATTTCCCATCTTTATCTTATTTAAAGGGCCACTGATATCAATTGAATCCATATAAATAGCGCTTGCCTTCCCCTTTTTACATCATTACCCTTCCTGTCACAGACTCTCCCCTCTCCTCTCCTTTCATCCACACATAGCAGAGGAGGTTGTTGCGAATAAGTTGACTGATCAGCCACTCTATCCGTTGCTTCCTGGCTCAAATGGTTGTTTTGTGGGTGGATCGGTGGGCAGATTTGGCGACAGAGACCGAGTCCGTTTTGGAACCGCCTTCATGTGAGCCCTGGTGTATCGCAGCAGTCCCTCACAGATGTGCGTCTTTTCACAGGTGCTCTTTGTTCGGAAAACTTTGTGTGTGTGCAATAGTGTGCATGCATGTGTGATATTAATCTGGGTTTTATCCATTTCTCACATAGGTGTAGAAGGACAGGAAGTGCCCAGCAACGATATCCCATGTGAATATATTGTGAGTGTCCTGGTGTGATGGAGTAGTGACTGAGGTTGTAGAGGTTTAGTGCAGAAGGAACCAAGTACCTGTGCACATACAAGGAATTTGGCTTGGTGAATATTATATTATAAAAATATCACAGGATGTACCTCCAACTAAGCATAGTTCAGTATGTTGTTGGCCTTTTCTGTCTTTACTAATTTAGCTACCTCATGTTTGAGTCATGGACAATTTATAGTAGAGTATAGACATAGTAGCCTCCTAGTTAAAGTCAGTAGTAAACAACCGTCTTTCACTGTTTTTCAAAAGCAAGAAAATTGCCTTGTTCAAATTCAACAGATACAGATGAACCCAAAACGCAACACCAGCACAGACATGCAAGGTCATATACAATAGGGAGAGCAGTCGATAAAACAGAGTTATGTAATGGCAAAGAAACAGAGGCGGAAAATGTGTTTCAACTAACATGGACAGACATACACACCTCTTTGGTTAAGTCAGGACAACTCCCTGATACTGTGTTTAACTCTGTCAGACAGCCACTGTGTGTGAATAATACCAGTTTTGTCTGCAATGTGTGTGTTTTACATAAGGGGGTAATAAAAAGATTAACAGAGATGCACATAAAGAGAAGACAGAATCCAGCAAAAATCTTGACTGAGTTTCATTTTTGGATTACTTTCATGTGTAATTATGAGTTACATCACACCCACACCCTCACTGCGTGTATGTGTTTTTGTCTGGCTGTTCATCTGGATGTGTGTGTGTGTGTGTGTGTGTGTGTGTTGTTTTGGGTGTGGTGTGTCTAAAATCAAGCCAGCATTACACTGTGTACCAGGCTGCAGGACTTCTCACATTTATGCTTTGTAATTGATTCAGAGTGTGATTTACGTTGCTCACGGCACCCACAAGTGCTCGCCTGCCTTTAGTTGTGCAACACATACCAGCAAGCACACACACCGGTGTGTCCATGTGTAGACACACACACACACACACACACACACACACACACACACACACAAAAGCTCTGAGTTACTAATCACTGCAGCACATAAGGCACTATTGTATTTAGCAGCTTCATGGCACTTTTCGTGACACAGTCATTCACTTTTCCCAGCAGCTTATGACTGTGTGTGTGTGTGTGTGTGTGTGTGTGGGTGGGTGGTCGTCTCATATTCCATGTAACACTGCCAGCTGCTAAAAATGAAGACGTGACAGGGGAAGTGTGAGTGTGATAGTGAGAAGTGGGGTTGTGTGTGTGTGTGTTTGGGAGGGGGGAGCTGCATCTCAAGAGATTACATGCTCTGCTTGGTTATCACTGTCTTTTGCCATCAGGTGTTGAGTCAAATAGATTTTCTAACTTTTCTATCAGATTTGTTTCGATACACTCATACTGGTAACCTTCATTTCACGCATCCAATTTTGCAGTCGAGACATACAGCATCAATGAAAGGGAGCTTGAGTTTGGTTCGGTTCAAGAAAGAGAGAGTGAGGCAGAGAAATCCAGAAAGGGAAATTACAAGATGGGGAGAAGGAGATGGTTACAAGCAGTTCATCTGTGGTTCTGGCATGTTGTGGTTTGTGGCAAACCATAAGAGTAGGCTACTATTACAGGGAAACAGGTTAGATAAGGGCGACGACTTGTCAGTTTTGGTTTGTAGCCTAAAGCGGCCTTGAAGTAGTTGTGGGTGATGTGGGCAAAACTGCTGTCATGATGTTATCTTTTCCTTGATATTGATACGTTTTAACAAATAATGACAATAACAAAATGTACCTCTGCTTGTATGATGTTTGGGGAAAATGAAGATTACGTGATTCTCTGGTAAAGACCTACCCGGCTTTACAGGAACAGGCTTTAGCGTCTATCTTTATCTTTTTAACCTGTTGTCCCTGCGGAATCAGTTTGGCCTCCTGGATAAATCCTTCAAATGCAGTTTGTAGACCCTTCTGTCTTCTTCTCTCAGAAAGTGCTTAACGTCTTCTTTCAAGAATTAGATCATATTTATTCAGGGAGTGCAGTTAGTGACAGTGTGGGCTCCATGGTAGCACAGGCAGCGGGGGCGGGGCTTAGTGAAGGGTCAAGTGTTTTATCAGGAATCATGGATTTGAACTGGTATTGCTGTTGACTTCTAAGTTTCTCGTGACATCCATATTGTCCTATCGTGAATCACCTTCTTAGCCAGTGCCCATTCTAACATGGGCTGGAAAAAACAAACAGAAAAACAACTGACGTGCTGGTTGCACGTGGTTGTCACAATAAAGCCCGCATCAGTGTTAGGAATCAAACCCAGCCCACAATGGGGTGATTCATACATGAGTGTGTGGGAGGTGGGCTGCGTCTGATGGCCTCTTCTAACCACCTTTAACCACTGAGAGATCCACCCTGGGAAAAAGCAGGAAGGGGAGAATGAAAGGAGGAGTGAGAGAGGCCGAAGATTAGTGAGACAGGGATGAGGAGCCGGACACTTTGATTTACAGATCTCCCATCATCCTCTGCTCCTCATTGACTGGCTCCATTGTGGCTGCGGTAAAAGCGTGCTGATTGGTTGGTTGGGTCTGAATGTCACTGCTTCTCGTCCGTGGACTGTGGAATTTGGGTGTGTGTGTGTTTGTGTGCGATGAGTTAATAGCTATCCATTGAGTGGTTGATTGTGTTCTGTTGTCCACACTGGCTCCCTTTGTCCAGACACTACACACACACACACACACACACACACTCACACATATATGAATCTGAACCAGGCATTCCTCCAGTGGCAGGACCCTTGCCAAAAGAGAAAGAGAGTACTAACTAACTAACAGTACCATTCATAGTCATGGCAGTGCGGTTCTTCCTGGCTCCGGTTCGAGACATGAATGGGTCGGAAGCTAAAAATATTTTACTGCTTGCTTTTTATGCTCTTTTTAGCCCTCCTGCTCTTCTCATTACTCTTCTCCTCGATTGTGTTCTCTCTCAGTGCATGCCAATAAAGCCTGCGCTGCATTAGGAAGCGTTTTAATAGCATTTCTGAGTTTATAGAGTCCGCCTGTGGTTGCAGTTCCTCAAGGTGTGAATGTGTGCATGTAGCCCTTTTGGGTAAAAAAAAACCTGATAAACATAGGCAGGACATTTAGAAAGACAGCAAGCAAAAGGGGAGGACGGCTTGCAGGAAAGGTCATGGAGAATCCAAACTTGTGACATTATAAGTAGACCGTCTGTGTTTTGGGTCCGCCGAGGCAGCGGGGCGTCCTGGCCTGCAACATCCTGAGCTGTATAACAGACAGGCTGACTAAATGACAGAGGCAAAGGGCTGCTTTTTATTGGTCGGTGTGGGTAGACCATGCGTCTCGCTGCCTACCACAGACGGAGGGGGAAAGAAATATGGAGAAATTGCGAGATAGAGGAATGAGACATGAAGGGGAAGGCAGCAGACAGAGACTGACAGTAATCCAGCAAAACTCCCAGAGAGAGGGAAGCAGAAAGACAGCGAAGTGGGTAGATTATTTGATCCGACGTTGGGAATTCGCTTTACCACAAAAATATCTCCAGTGCAGCATGGGAAACGGGGGAAAGAGACTATTTCAGGCTTTGCTCCTGTTTGTTATGCCAGCCAGCATCTCGGGGCAGCGTGAAGATTTTGCAGAGCTGTAAGTACATTAACATGTGAGGTGGGGTGGGGGGGAGAAGAAGAGGAGGAGGTGTTGTTTCCCTCAGGGGGGAGAAAATGACCCCATTGCACCAGTGTGCCCTCTTTTGTTTTTTTCCCCCTCTCCCAGATAAATCTAAATCCATTCAAGAGGCTTTATTGGCAAGATAAGATGACTTTGACATTGCCATGGTTGAAGTCTCTGCCTCTTTCTGGTTGGACGAGGAGCAAGTACAGTAGGGTGGTGGTGAGAGAGGAATGACAGCCTTTATCTCGGTCAGTAAACACAAGCCGAGGGAGTCCCTGCATTGTTTACACTGTGTCTCTAACTCCCCACTTCCACACTTAGAGGGCACCGCAACACAGTCGCTCACACAGAGACACACACTTGTATAAATGGATACGCATGCAGGCCTGCGGTGCACACACGCAAAAAACAAGGTCAAACTCACGCTCACTTTTGCATGTATGCAGGGCACACATAGACACACATGTATATGCACACATACACGCTCGGAGGCTGTGGTTGGACAAAGCAGTGGTGTGTGTAGTGGTTTTTTTTTTTGTGTGTGTGGTGGATACAGTGTACTGGTCAGATCCCAGCACACTCAAGCTTCCGTCCTGCCTGCCAGTCTGACCATTAGTGGCTATGTGAGTGTGAGTGTGTGTGTGTGTAACTGCTCTACAGCATGGTGGAATTCAGTGCATCTGACTTTGCCATAAACCAAAGATGATGTCATACTAAACCGTACGTGGATCTGCTCTGCATTTTTCTCTCATAGCTGCTCATATGGAAAATTTGAACACAAGAAATATCTTACATGACATGCATGCTTTTCTGTGTTTGCATAAGTGTGTTTGCAGCTTTTTTTTTTCCGAAGGAAAGCAATGCTAAAGATGGTGATCACACTCCAAGTTCAGACACTGAAATGAAATGCCAGAGGGTAAACTAAACGCACTGTATGGTAAATGAATTTCGGACGGCCTCTTTCTTTCTGTCTTTCCCTCCATCTCTGTCTTTAGCGTCTTCACCGCCTCACCCGTCTACCGCATTATCTGCCCTCTCTGCTCAGCCAAGCGGACCTAAATGCAACTGATCCTTCTTTCTTGCTACAATTTGGACTTGACTGATCATGTCTGTGTATTACCGTCGTCTTTTCACCCCGCTTTCACAGCATTTCTGCTTCACGAGGTAGTCTACAGCAGCATAAAAGGAGGGGAATATAAGGGCTGTGACAGGTTCAACTTTACGTAACATGCGTACATGGTATGATCGCTATTTCATGGAGGAGTCGGTTTCGTTTTTTTGTGGCCTGGAGTTCCAGGGAAGAGCTTTTATTATGCCTTGGCGCCGGCGACAGCTGCGGCACAAGGGATTATGTTGTCGGACGTATTCGTCCGGTCCATTCTCGTGAACATGATATCTCAAGAACGCCTGGAGGGTATTTCTTCAATTTTGACACAAACGTCCATTTCGACTGATTCGAATTTGGTGGTCAAATGTCAAGTTCACTGTGACTTCACAAAACATATTTTTGGCAATAGCTCAATAATTCATATGCTAATTATGACTATTTCACGCAAATGACTAATAGATGAAGTGATGATATATTTTGGACAGACAGGGATGTAAACTACAGCTTCACTGGTTTGCAGAGGCATACAACTGCGAGGCTGTGATGCTAGTGTAACGAAGCTGTAGCTCATGCGGAAGGCTCATAACCAGAAGAGTGCAGGGTTGAGAAAGACAGGGCGAGGAGAGTAAACAGGCGTAAAGTAAACAGGCCAAGTTGCCCTTGAGCAACGCGTTGGAGTTGCTCTTTTGCCAACAGCAGAGCTGTATGACTGTGAAGCAGGGCTCCACCAGAAAGAAGTAAGTGTGCTGCTCAGCTCACCTTCCACAAAAAGTTTCTTTTCACAACAACAAAAACACAGAGAGGAAGTACCAGCGGACTCTTGAGGACACTAATTGCGTGACTTTCCCCTTACTTTGATCGTGGAAAGATGGTTTTCTGTGCGTGTGTGGCATTTGTGTACCATCACGTCCTATAATCCAGAGCGCTGCATCTTTGTGGTTTCCATGGCTACAGACAGTGCTGGATCCCTGCTGTGAGGCATGACATGCACCGACACCAGACAGATGAGAGTAACTTCAACCGGTAGTTAGAGCTGAGTCGTTCTGAGAGCTGAGACCCAAGTAATCCTCCTAACAGGGGTCTGGTTCTTTGTCTCGTCTTCTGATGTCTTGGAGAAGCATCGGAAGACATTTCCTCTTCTCTACTGAGTTAAAGAAAGCCTATAATTAACATCAAATCTTACCAATCACGCAAAACAGTTTTTGCCGACCTTGAAGTGGATTCAATTTTTAAATTAGCTGGGTTAGGCATGATCGGTCGCGTGGATCAGCTCCATTGTGCAAGAGCACAGAAACGTCGTGACTCTTTGAAAACCTCCCAGAAATGTCACACCTGTTGCTGCTGCACGCGTGAGTCTGGCTGTATGTTGAGCCGTGCAATAGCATTATAAATTCATCCATTTATTTTCTTTTCTTTCCTTTTGATCCTTTTTGGGATGGACGGATGAAATATGTGCAACATTTGCTGATAGTAGAAGACAATCGCAGCTTGTCTCTTTAAGTTGTCCTTGTGGATGTTTTGTTTTCTTCGTTCAGAAAGCCTGTTTATTCACTTAAGCCCAGCTGCTGGGAATGAGGAATGAGGAATTTTAGCATTTAGTTTTTTTTTGTTGTGACATTTTGAGAGTTTACTAAAAATTCCCTTGACGGTTGGATGGAAACTTGGCTTCTCCCTCCCCTATTTCGCCTTTCTGGAAGCAGCCTTTAAACACTTATAAGGACTAAGGGCGAGTAGCTTTCACTAATTCTCTCTTTTGCTTCTTCCTGTCCTTCTTCCCCTCTCCTTACTTTGTCCTCTACATCTTCTTCATCTGTCTTCTGTTCAGACGGCCCCCATATCTTATTCCTCTGACTTCTCATCTGTCCAGGTACAGGCCCCTCGGGGGGGAAACACCAGATACGTTAGAGTCCTTGTCCGATCCAAACTGAGTGGCTCGTTTTGTGTGTGATTAGAATATTTGTCCATAGAGGACGAACTGCCGCGCATACCTGCACCCTTGCCTTTACAATGCTGGTAAATATCTTCATGCTCTCAGATCGTTACTCTTGAGATTCCTCTCCAGTGAGTATATTATTGTGTGTGTGTGTGTGTGTGTCAGTGCCCCATGCCTGGGAGAGCTAAGATGTGGTAGTTTGATATCCCACGGCGCTCTTTCATCAGTGAGGTGATTCTCCTGCTATGTGTTTGAACTGCAGTGAATCAAAGACAGCTTGTTGTACAGCTGCAGCTGTGGCCACATCACCTGCACGCTCCATCTACTCAGACTTTCTTTCTCTCTCTCTTTCCCCCTTTCTTTATTGTTTTGCGATCTTTCATAGCGTTCTGGGCTTTGTTCGTGTTTTCTTTTGCCATCTTTCTTTTTCCAAGCGTGGAGGGGAGAGTCACTGGAGAGGGAACAGAAAATGGGGGATTTTGTAGATAGAGGCCCGTGGATCTTTTCCTCCATCCGTCACTTACGCTGAAATCTCTTTAGAAGAAACGGTTACAGAGAATAACATTGTGTGGGTGTTTGAAAAAAAAAAAAAAAATGGTGACCTATCCTTTAACCCTCAATTTGTTATTCCTGCATTAATAACCGACACCTTGCATCACCACGTTTTGTGAAGCATGACTCTTCTCATTGGAATCCTTTTTATGTCAGGTACCATGAGGTCAGGGATAATTGTGGCACTAAAAGCTTGACTGAGACTGAATGAATGTAACCGTTCTAATGAGATAGAAACTCATGATTAATACCTGATCTGCATAATAAGCCATTGGTAAATTGCATCAGTGCTTCCTTCAAAGAAGTACTTTGCACTAAATTTGTATTTTTGTATCAATTACTGTTGCTTGCAGAGTTTTCTCTCCCATCTGTCATGGAGGATAAAGCTTACAAAAGTCTTTTCTAGTCAAGGTGTTCTTTTTGATCATACCATCATAAATATCCGGATTATCTTGATCAGCCTTGGGATGCAGGGATCTTATCTGTGCTTTTTAATTGGCTGTCAAACCGTTATGTTTGTTTCTCTCTTCCTCACATTTTCCCGATCCTTTCCCATGTCTCACAAACATTAAGTCATTGGTTTTCTGAAGGGCCTTTATCTTGTTTTCTAAAGATGATTTATTTCATTCCACCCGTTGAACTACATATCTCCTGCCACCCACCCACACACACACACATACACACACACACAGTAACTTAATATATCTTATCAAGACACAGACTTTTGGGGTTTTTTACTCTAATTATAACTGAGTAAAGTAGATTTTAATGTTATCGGTAGAAGTCACTGTGCGTTTACAATGTCAACAAGGTAACTTTAGCAACAAGTAGAATACAATCCCATGCTCAGGCTTTCCCAGCCTGTACTTTCTGATTGCGTCTTGATTAAAGGCTGAGTTTTGAAGTGTTCATCTCAGAAACAGAGTGACAGGACATTGATGTGGCCTGTGTGTGTAATTATACTGTAATTTCATCATGGTAACGTTGTGATTAAACTCGTTTTTTTACTGGTTTATTTGTAGCAACATTGTACAGAGTTCCACAATAGAAGGCGACACAATCCAGTGCGTGGGCCGTGCGCTCATGGGAACCAGAGGGCCTTTTACTGTTCGGCTCCTCGGGGAGCCGGGCTGGGACTGTGTTTTTGTTGATGATAAAAGGCACTCCCACAGTTTTAGGGCCAAAACATACAGCACACACGCACACACGCACGCATGCACGCAGACACACACACACACACACTCGCATACAAGGAGAGAAGTTCCTGCCTGAAAATCAATAGTTATAGATGGGGTAACTTTGGCATCATTATAATGTCAACTTGCAGGAGACTAGCTTATAGACTCACACACCTCACATGCTTTCACTAATTATGTTCACATGCCCCGAGGATCAGATACTGTATGTGCGGTTACACACGTGCACATATAAATGCACCCAAACAAATGAAAGCTTAAGTTAAGAGACGTGGAGTGGAGCCAAAAAACACACAACTAACAGACTCCTCCGTCATCTGTCCTTTCAGTCACACAGCGAATATGTTGTTACTTTGTTGTTTAGTCACATTCCTTCTTTCCTTGATTCCTCGTCTTGCCTCCTTCTTCCCTTTTTAACGGTATGTTTACAATCAGTGTAGAACATATCACTTCCAGTGACGACCAGTTAAACCAAAAAGAGATTTTTTTTTACATTCTTTTTAGCCAGGTATTTACAAGTGGGGAAAAAGGTATAAGAGGAAAGTCTTAAAAGTATAAATGTGTTATATTTGTTTTCTCCTTTCTTATTCTGTCAATGATCTCATGACCCACTGTGGGGGTTGACACCCAATGTTGGGAACCACTGATATACACTGAATGAAAAAAAAAAAAACTACAGTGTAATATTTAATCTAAAATGGTATATTGACAAATATAGTTCCTCCTGAGATTTTAAAATAGCTGTAGGCCGTATTGCGATCTCAATATACTCTTTACAATTAAATGATGAAAACTGCTATCCATATACATGATTCAACAATCCATTCCTGTTTATATTTGTTGCAGGTGCATCCTGAAAAGATATGGGGATCAAGTGGCACATTTTCTGGCATGCAGGGGGTAATAAGGGGCAAAGGAGGTGAGGTTAGGAGTTGAGTGTTAAGATTCACCCCCTGGCAAAGCAGTCTAAAGTATCTGTCATTGAGGCTGAATCAGGGGAATGCAGGCTACTTTACCCGCCGGCGCCAGAACTTATATATAGGCTGTACACTTAAGGACGCCAGCGTTGCCCTCCGTACGCCCTCCTCCTCTGGATGCAACATACGCCTCCAGCATATTCATCTCACTGTCGGACTGCTTTCTCAAAAGTCATGTTGTAAGAATCTAAAACACGTCTTGTTGTCAGGATTAGTTTGTTGTCAAATTAGGGGTAAAAAAGAGGAGCCATTCTCTAAATGGAGACAAACATTTAAGGTAAAGAAATGCCTTTTTCTCTCAGCTCAGTCTCTTGTCTGTGGATTTTTAGTGTTTCTGATGTGTGGATGTGAGCAGCTGTAGGGGAAAGGTGTTCTAACTCGAATCTGTGAAGTTTTTTTTTTTTCCTCCCCAAAATGTCAACGCCTCCTTCCTTTCTGTCTCTCTAAGCATGATAGACTTCCTCAATTCCGCTCTTTTTAAGTCTGAATATCTCTTCTGCTAAAACCCGGAGTCTTAATCCCAAACAGTGCAGTGTGTCGCCGGGGAAAAAAAGAGAGAGTTGAGGAGACGGGAAGCTTTTAAAGACGTGGGCGAATGACTGATGCTTTTGAAATGAGCAAGTATTCCCCAAAAGATGAAACAAACTCTAGACTTAACTTGACACAAAGGCGCAAGGCTTTTTGAATAGATCGTTATAACTAGAAGCTCATCTCTCTTGACTTCATAATGAGGCTTTTTCGGGAAGCTGCTCTTTATTTGCTGACTGAAGGGTGGAGATGGGGTGAAGCCAGTTTCCCAGAGGTTGACTGACTCCTGACTTCAAAGGCCAACACAGTCATACTGTCACTGCTGCTGGAGGAGCCAAGTCCTGAGGGATCACAAGTGTGTGTGTGTGTGTGTGTGTGCGTGCGTGTGTGTGTGTGTGTGTGTGTGTGTGTGTGTGTGTGTGTGTGTGTGTG
>NW_022280037.1:9190951-9198902 GCF_004355925.1 Anarrhichthys ocellatus
GTGTGTGTGTGTGTGTGTGTGTGTGTGTGTGTGTGTGTGTGTGTGTGCGCGCATTTCCAGTGGTGGGGAATTACACTTTGAGATTGTTAATTAGAAAGGGACGCTTAAGGCAAGATGGCACATATATAATTGAATAAGCAACCAAGGCTTGTTGCTCTTTGTTTCCTGAGAACTGAAATTGTAAAGATAAACATCCAGAATGATTATTTAAATTCAAGTATCAGTATTGATGGCACCAGTTTCATCTGTTGCAAGTTGCACTGGCTGAACATATTCTCAGTCAGTCTGATTGACAGCCTTTCATATTATACTTCTTGGAAAAGTAAGAACTCAACTCCTTGGCTGTGAAGTTGATGCCTCTTTTCAAGAATTCAAAAGTGACTTAATATATCCATCAACAGTTTGCGACAGTATGCTCTCTCTTTTCAGTTATTACTGTCAGTTTGGACCATGAACTTGTGTGAGAGTTATAAACCTCTCTCCGCACCCAACTGAGCAAGTGTTTGCGTGTGCGTGCGTGTGTGTGTGTGTGTGTGTGTGTGTGTGCGCATACATGTGTGTAACGGCATACAGATGTGAGGCGAGGACATGGAAGGCTTGGCAGTATACCGACAGGATGACTGTGTGTCTGCCTTCTCTGTCTGCCAGGAGCTCAGTAACTCTGACTGGAAAATTTGGAATCATAGTGCGCACTGACTGCTCATGTTATATGGAAAGACACACACACACACACACACACACACATTTATATTTATAGTATTTACTGGCAGCTAATGGTAAGAAGAAAGACATCCACATGCCAACTTAACATGAGAGCATTTACTCTCCTCAACTTTTATGGGAATACACACACACACACACACACACACACACACACACACACACACACTGAGATGTGAGCCAATGACACATCCCAGCAGCATGAGGCATGCCGTCATACCACATGCATGAGGGATTTGAAGCAGACGAGGACTTGACTTGGGGTTTGTTGGAGATTTGTGTGCTGCTTATTATGTGTGTGTGTGTGTGTGTGTGCGTGTGTGTGTGTGTGTGTGTTGCACCACTCCAGATAAGGCAGGTCTAACGAGGCTGTCCTCCCTCTGACCTACCTTACACAGCCACATACTGCAAAGCAGCGCATTCTTCATGTTGACTTCCAGTAGTCATTATGAAGGTAACATTACATATTAACATCAACTTCCATTAATTTATCATGGAATATTTCATCCTGATCATTTTTTAGATGGTTTTATGGCCCAGCTCTATCTCATGGTCATGTGCTTGTGTGGTGTTAAAGGGATCAAGCGGTCCGGATTTATCCTTTTACAACAGTGACCAATATGCAACCTATGCACAGGCTAAAAAAAGAACACGTTGTAATTTACAGCGTGACATTACTGCTTGTCCTAAAGAAATACAACAGTGTGAAGGTTGTGAGATGTGTTTGAATGCTCTGAAAACTAGCAAGTGCCTCTGAGCTTAGATTATTTTGTTACGTGTGCTGTTACGGGTCAAAAAAATAATCTGTGCTCAAATGCAAAGTTTTCTTTTCTCCTACTGGCTCCCCTTTAACTCTAAATTCAATTAAAAAGCCTTACTGCCACTTTCAGAGCTGAAAGGCGGGGGCAACCTCCTACAGTATGCTACTGAGTTACAGCTCTATTATCACAAGTGCATCACTTACGTCCTCTGAGCAGAGCCTCCTGGCTGTATTGCTTCAGACTTGAAACCAAAGCTGATCAGCCTTTTAAAGGTCTTGATCCCATTGGACGGTTTCAGAAAGCAGCTCCAGACTTTGTTGAGTTTTCCCGTGTTTGAACTTGTTCATATTATTTTCATCTCTCATTGACTTTAACTATTTATCATTTTGAAGTGTGTGATAGTCTGTAATTGACATCACTGTCAGCCAGCCAGCATTAGTGTGCGTGTGCGTGTGCATGTGCGTGTGTCCGCGCCAGGGTGTTGGTGTGATAAATTGTGTCAGTAGTCGGTGTGATGGTCCAGGCTTGCAGCCAGTTAGAGCCATAGTAACAGCACAGTGCTCACACTCCGCCTTTGAACTGCTGCTATGCTGCTATAATGAGGGAATGTTCTTTTCTAAGCCTAACCCAAGGGAGGTTGTGTGTGTGTGTGTGTGTGTTGGTGTGTGTGTCTTTGTGGCATGGTGAGTCATACATGCTGCAGCCATTGTCTTTGTACTCTTGACATGCTGGCCTATAACCAAAGGTCTTGTTGTTTTCCTCAGCCTCCAGGTGACAGAAACAAACCAGGAAGAAAGTGTGTGTGTGTGTGTGTGTGTGTGTGTGTGTGCGTGTGAATATATGTTGCCCCAGGCGATATACTTTCCTTACATACAGGGTAGTCACACATGAGATCACCACGTTCGTTCTACTTTGTAGGCTTTGGCCTACAAAGCTGGGCGGCCTGTCAAGAAACTGTGTGTGTGTGTGTGTATTTGTGCATGTGTGTGTGTGTGTGTATTTGTGCATGTGTGTGTGTGTGTGTATTTGTGCATGTGTGTGTGTGTGTGTATTTGTGCATGTGTGTGTTGATAGTAGAGACAGGTCCCCGGCTCTTTGTTAAGTCCTGCTTTGACATTATTGGAGTTTAATAAGCCATACTTGAGTTGGCTCGTGTAGTAAATCTTTGCTTTTGTGCTGCTATATTACAAACAGATGTACACACACACACACATTGTAGATACACCTAAATACAGCTTGCAGCTATATTTGGAAGCCAGAAAAAACACTCTCTTCTTCACTTCTTATGTTCGTTTAATCTTTGACCAAACCCAGTTTTCTAACCTGGTTGTACAAACAAGCTCTTTTCATTATGTCGTATTACATTATGCTCATTTCTTCTTTTTCATGCAGCCACTTGTGTTTGAATCGTGTTGTATTCTGCCATCTTATTACCTTTTGTTCACACTGTCTTTACTTTTACTGCCCTCCTTCTCGCTTCTCTTTCAACTGGTGCTTCCTGAGTGTCCACACCTTTTCATTGAGGCGGTAGAAGCATCTTTCCTTGTCCTTCGTCTTCCTCCCTTTCTTGTGCTCACCTGGATTGGCTGTAAGAATTATTCCATTTGTAAAAGTCTCTCTTGCAATGTATGTATGTTTTCCTGCACATTTACATGCATACACATCGATGTAAAATTCCCAAACTTTGACTGCGGCGTGCTGTACAAGAGGGATGCTTCTCATTAGGAAAGTCTAGACCTAAACACTGGGCTTATAGCGGCAGCGCCACAGCCACATGCTCGGCGAAACCCACATCCCAGCCAGAGACTGTATGCACTTGGCACACACTGAGGGTTTATGGGTGGGTAAGTGAGTGAATGAAACACCCTGTCAGTTGATCTCTCAAACAGATGAAATAAAAGCACCATTAAAAACATGAGCACACAAAGGAGAGAAGATACTGGTGGTATTTGTCTTTTAGAATCACAGAGTGGATACAACCAAAGAGGTGCTGATTGAGAGATGAAGGATTAAAGAAGAGGAGAGGGAGAGCGCTAGAAGAAGAAAATAGGAGACATTTTGAGGGCATGCACGGGGAGGTAAAAGGAAAGGACAAGAGTGAAGATTTTGGTGGAGTCTTGTGGTGACGTGGACCAGGAGAACATGGCCCCGTCTCTGTGGATCAGGTTGTGTGTGATGCACTCGGAGGGCAGTGAGACTCACGGACATGTGCACACATTCATACCCTCCGATGAAAAGGCAGCCGGACATTCGACTGTGAGCAGCCACTTGGGTCACATGCCCAAACACAACGCCAAGAATAGACTCTAAACACTGGGGAAGAAAATAACACGGTAACAGCGGATGTGGCGTGTGTGTGTGTGTGAGAGTGAGAGAGAGTGAGAGAGCTAGAGAAAGGCAGATTTGTGTTTTTCACGTGTTTTTAAATGTGATTGTGCTTTACATTTATTTATAAGCTTAACTGGGCTTATAAACGAGCCATACAGTTACTTTTTTAAGTCTTGCTTTCATCCCTGGCTGTAATGAAGCCCTTTTAATATCAATCAAAATCTTGAAGTTGTGATTTCATTGTTCCCACTAATTTTCCTTCAGTGGAGGTTGTGTGCAGCCACAAGTTCAATAGAAGGGAGGGAGGAGGGTTGAGTGAGAGGTTAGGCAGGTCCAGTTTTATGGGCTTGTTTGTATGTTGTGTTGTAAATACCCCCCTAACAGGCTTAAAGTGACAGCTGGTCCTGCTGAAACTGCTGTCCAGTAAAACGCACCAAAATATCAAGATGATATATTTAATTGTATCTAAAACTGGTGAGATGACATCGCCGCTGCCTTTTATGGCTTTCAATAAAGAGTTGAAACCCACAAGGCTTTGCGTGCCAGATCATGAACAGTTTAAGAGAAATACAACAAGAAGTAGACTGAGTCGGGGTCCTAGAGGTAGATGAAAACCGCTAATAGTAGGGAGGAATTACATTACTGTTGGGTCGATTTCCACCAAATTTGCCATACCAACATACATCATGGAAATCCTGATTACAGGGTTGGTTAGGCCAAAGGGGCAGCAAAAAGCAGTAGCATGAAGTGTTGTAAGAAATGTAAGTCTTACTAAGCTTAGTCTACCAGACTTATCTGCCACATATTATTGTTTTATCAAAGGGTAATAAAAGAAACGCATGTTTTTTTGGATTGGAGATCAACAGAAACCAAACATTTCTTAGTTCCATCTTTTTTGACTAGCTGTATTCATTGACTATCTTCTCGTTTGGCGCTGATGGTCCAGCTCTTTTTTTACAACACTGGGGAACAACATTCCATTAAATCGGAGAGAAAAATAAGAGCGACATTTAGAGGTTTTCTGGTGGAAGGTGATATGAATGAAATTGTGATATCAATCTGTTTTTGCCCTATAGTTTTGTATTTTTGTTTTAGTTTGGACTGTTGTAGTAAGATTGTAGTCTTACTGTTTGATTGTAGGTCTTTTAACATGTTGGCGCTGTATTGGAAATAAGTGCTTTCACTTCAGCATGTTATCACTTGGTGTTTTTTTTTCCCCAAGATCCAAATCAAAATAGCTTTTTTACTGACTCTTACAGTATGAACTATTAATCGTTTGATTGTGAAAATAATAAGTATTGAAAATGTAATGAATGAATGTAAATAACCATTAGTTGCTGTCCTAATTTGGATGATGGCATTCTTCTGCTCTGGCTCGAACTGACGTGATTGGTTGAGATTTTGAAGGCTGCAGAAGGGATGAAGAACACGTGAGACAGGCTGTACCACAAAGTCCTGATTTAGATGTGGTTTTGTGTGTTTGTGTGTGTTCTGTGTACTCTTGCATGGCGGCGAGATAAGGAGGGGTGAGTCAGTGGTGGTTCGGAACACGATGACTCTCCTCACCTTCTCGGTGACGATGGGGCCATGGCGACAGGGGTTTGTGGTTAGAAACCCTAATCTGCTCCTCATATGACCCTCTGATGGACAGGGACAGCAGTCAACGTGCACACACACACACACACACACACACACACAGCTCTCAGACTAGTTAGTCTAGCTTTGGCTCTCCAGTCTAAACATGCTCTTATATGGATTTGTGTTAAATTCTGGAGATCTCCACACTTCTTTCATTGTAAACACAAAGTCCTGCTGCTGCCGACATGTAACTGCCCGGTGAGCACAAACATGTCTGTAAGTCAGTATGTTTGGACGTCCAGAAGACGTCTTAAGAGGAGGGAGAAAGACATTTCTTTTAATACGTCTTCCTGTGACACTGTACTGTGCGTCACTGATGAGACGTCTTTAAGATGCTACTTTTAGACGTCCAGACTACATTTCCAGAGAGGCCGGAGGTGTTTAAGATGTGATCTGTGACTTCTTTAAGACAGTCATCAATATTTTATACTTCTTTTTCACATATCTATGCTTGCTGTATTCAAGCTGTCCTTCTTTAGGGGTTGAGCACAACATGATTGGTTAATGCCTTTATTCATTAAAAATCAACCTCATTCCAAAAAACAACAACAATGTTGTTTTTTTTCCCCGTGTAATATTCCTGTTCTCTGTGAAAGTATTCATGGCAAAGTAACGGTTTGCCTGATTTTATACAAGCAGTAATGCACTTGCTGTAATATTAGCCTCTGTTTCACAACATCTGCCTCTGTTTCATGTAGTTAGCAGCTTTAAATGTTGGCCTCTTTTGCATTTAATTGGTTCAATAACGATGCGAATGTGATTGGAAATCACATACCAGGCAGTCGTCAAAATCTGTCATGGCGATGCCTGCTCCCTCTTTAGTGTCTCATTCACCCTCGGTAGTCTGTGTGTGTGTGTGTGTGTGTGTGTGTGTGTGTGTGTGTGTGTGTGTGTGTGTGTGTGTGTGTGTGTGTGTGTGTGTGTGTGTGTGTGTGTGTCACACCACACTTGACACATATCACCATACATCTGGACTTCACTGGCTGCCCCGCTCATGCATCCCATGATCAGCTGCTAGTGGGCAGATCCATCATCTTGTCGGTTTAATGCTTATTTCCACGGTTGATGCAGTTTGGGTTTAAGTGTATGAGTGAGTCTCTGTATTGCAATTGTTTTACATTTGAATTATGTCTGTTGGTGTTAAAAACACTGCGGCATCTGGGGAATGTCTGAGTCCAGAACGTTTTGGAACAAGCCATTCAGCTCTGACCAGCAGGGGATCAGGGACTTGGTCTGATTCTGGCTCCATGTCATAGTCTTGGTCTACTTCTCTTCCTTTTTAGGCTTGACGTGTGCCTGAAAACTCACCACCTCATTATCCATTATGTGCACCCCGTTCATTTTGTTTGTCATATTAGCTATTTTGGTACCACTGATAAACCTTTACTAGATTCCACTCTTCCGCTGTTAAACACATTTAATCTTAATGGGATTGGCTTTGCTAATGTTACAGCAGGACCGTCTTCGGCTAAGTGTGTTCTTTACAAATGCATTATACAAATATGATTTATGACAGACCGATGTCAGCAGTCAAGCTGCGTTGTGGGTGGTGTAGGTTTTCCTTGCCAGGTCTTGACAGGAAAGGAGAATGCTCTTAATAAAAAAGATGATCTTTTTTGGCTGTTTTTTTTATATTTTTGGTTTTGCTGCATCGATTTTGATGCATTTCTGTCCCCTAATGTGTCCACTGTGAGTCTGACAGTGTTATTTATAGGAGTGCAGTTCTAAATTGATGGAGTCATCTTCTAAAGGATGGTGGTGGTCAGGGGAAGAAAACAGATTTGGAGATCCTGAACGGATCAGTTTTATTAAAGTGCACTTTGACGAAACAACGGACTTGTTGAGCTGATACTGATAATGCTTCGGCTCATTGATTTTGAGCCCCACTGCTCCAAACAGAACCTTTTCCTCCCTGCTTTCTTTTCCTACTTACTGTACGGTTTTGGATGTGTGCTCATTCAGCTGTCTGGTTTCTTGTTGGAAGTTGTTGATGTAAGCTGGTTGCCTTTGGGTCTGCATTGTAGGTGGAAGCAGAAATAAAGTGGTTGACTGGCTGAATCCAGCTCAGCTGTCTTTGCACATTTCATTCGATTTTATATGTGTGTTCTTTGTCTTTTGTTCCAGCATGCATGTTTGTGTGCGCAATGCGTATGACACACTGTCTGATGTCAGTGTGTCACCTTGTGCATTAGCAAAATTTGATTTTTAAAGTTGTAATAATGCCGGGTCATAGTGAGCTCCAGGCAAGGCAGGGTGGACAGATGTGTGTGTATGTGTGTGTTTGTGTGAAAGTGTGTAGGTGTTTATTTTTGTTTGTGTGTAGGTGTGTGCTTATGCATGCTTGAATTAACGTGCATGTTTAAGTGTGGCGCTGAGGTGTGTTTGATTGTGTACGTTTGTATCTGCAAATGTGTGCGTGTTCTCTTTGCTACTTGTGTGTATGTGAGCACAAATATATGTGTGTGTGTGTGTGTGTGTGTGTGTGTGTGTGTGTGTGTGTGTGT
>NW_022280037.1:9198912-9211805 GCF_004355925.1 Anarrhichthys ocellatus
GTGTGTGTGTGTGTGTGTGTGTGTGTGTGTGTGTGTGTGTGTGTGTGCACTACATGTTTGGATATTCTTTTTGCAGATGCCAGCTTTCATCATCATCATCTCATGTGGCCTACAGTGTTGCTTATTATCAGCATGTTTTTTTTTACCCTCTGCAGTAGAAAAGCAGGATGTGTGTGTGTGTGTGTGTGCGTGTGTGTGTGTGTGAGAGAGAGACTGTGTGTTAGCCTTACAAGGCCACGCTTTTTGAACCAGGAAACATTTAAGGATAAGAAAAGACGTGAGGCAATGTTTTCCTTCATCTGCTCAGGAGCACAAAAACATCCTCTTTGCCCTGAACACCTTCTCTAAGGGGATGTGTGTGTGTGTGTGTGTGCGTGTGCGCGTGCGTGCGTGCGCCCTGCAGTCCTTGAGGTCGTTGTTTTGTTCCTCATGTCGTGGTGAGCTATTCACACAGCCCACTTTCCCGAGAGATGTGAAGAGCGCTGGAGGAACAGCTGGTATAGCACTGGAGTTGCAGAACTGTGGAGGAGCACTTGTGCCAACTCAGCCTGTGAAGCAGGAGCGTGCAGCCAGTTGGAGACGAGGAGGAAAGAATTAAGTGAAGGAGGGAGGGAGATGATGAAGAGAGGAGTGTGAGGTGGAGAATAAAAGGGGAAGAGGAAAGCAGGAGAAAGGCAGAAATGATGGACCAAGTGAGATTGAGTCTTTTATGTCGACTTTTCCGCTCCTTCATTGTATTTATTGGTAACTAAACATGTTTAAGAAGAATCCTTTAGTTTTGCAGTACTTTGTAACATGGCAGATTTTCCAGAAACAGACAAAGTCCAGGGTGCATGTTCTGTGTGTAGTTTGAAGGTATGTTAAATGTTTTGTTGACTGTGCTCAGCTCAGTTTCAGTCACAAAACATGTCAAGGAACTGACCCTTCATAGCGACCGGCTACTGCGAAGCATGAAGGAAGCAGCTGATGTCAGTCCGCTAATGCAAGCAAATAGTTTATCAATATTACAGGCAACTAATTGTTGCAGCTCTTAATGGATGACCATAGGATAATATATGACCTTCTCTAAACTGTAGGAATTAGCCTGTTGTTGTCTCCCTGCTCACAGTTTCCCCCCACATAGTCAGCAATTATAATCATGGACAACATTAGTTACACTAAAATGTAAGAACATAGTCAGGTTTATTGGAGCCAGGGCTGGGCAAACTTAATGTTATCGGCGTTCAGTGCGATCTACTTCAAACATGTTTTTCATTTGGTCTGTGCACTGGTACATTTGTAATGCTTTCAGTGTGAGGCCATTCTCATCTGTGCTGCCAATAGAAGCGGAAATGCCTTTACTGCTGCCTACTGCAGTGACCTACACATACCACTCCACTTTATTGGCTGGTAGGGAAAAGTAATAGAAAACTGATCAACTTCTGTCATAACATTGAGATATATAGCAACTATACAGATGTAAATCAGTGCTCTCTTTGTCCCGTGTTTCCTCTCTTTGTTTCCATGAGCAATGCCTCCGCAGTGATTTTATAAAACTGTCTCCATAGACCTGGACCTGCCTGCATTCAGCTTAGTTCAGCCATAACTGCCGTTTTGACCTACAGTATAAAGACCAGTGATATTACTCTGGGATGTGCTCTACCTGCAGACAGGGTTTCATCATGAACAGCCCTGTGTGTGTGTGTGCGCGTGTGTGTGTGCGTGTCTCCAGAGTGCAGTGATTTGCGCTCTCAGCAGCCAGGGTCTCATCCAGACAATACATTTGGCAGATATAAGGAGTGAACCCCCAAGTCTCTGCCAGACGCACGCACGCACCCACGCACGCACGCACGCACGCACGCACGCTGTACATATTCAGTCCTAAAGTTTTGCCATTCACAGATGCAAATAATGGTTATTTTATGCTTTGTGCTATTTGTAAAATCTAAACAAACATATGTAATCTTTCTTACTTCAGGGTTTATCAACACAGACACCTTAACCTTCCCTTGATGCTTAATTGTGTCAGATATCCTTTGATTGTTCTCCTGCTTGCATTTTGGCTTGTGTACAGACGTCTGGTTTGCAGCTCCCAGCTCGTCTCTCTCTAAGGGACCTGGCGGGGCTTTACTTTGCAATCCAGGCCGCCAAAACTCCAGCTCTCATCCTCAAGAAAGACTAATGGCCTTGTGCATCTGGCACAGTTAGCGTAAAACCTCTTGCTGTGTTTTAAATTACACATATTTTACTTAGACAGTAGACAGAGGAAGATTTGGAGGGGATGATTGTAAGATTCAAACTTAGTGTTGTGAAGATGTGGTTCATGCTTTGTGTTGGGCCCTCAAAACTCTCTGCAAACAGTTTGATATCAGATTTAAAGAAAGAAAAACTTCAAATTCCCTGCCGCAATTACTGTTTTTCTCTTGTGCCGAACAGCTTTAGTTTGCAGTTTTTTCTCCTGCACAAGTAAGACAATTGTTCTCTTCTTCCCATTTTGAACGGTTTGATTGCCATTTTTCTCCTTTGTCTCTCCTAGTCTGACTTTCTCTGCAGCTGTATCCGAGGCAGAAAATGATGATAATTGTGAGAGCGTGGTCCCAGTCTGACGAGGACAGAGCTGTCCTTCAGAGTATCTTTCTATCTATCGACACGCCTGTTTCTCTGCCAGAAAATGACAAAAAAGACAGCTGATTGATCCACAGCTGATGAACAAACTCCGAATCAATTTGACTCTATTTTCAAGAAAATATGACCGTGTAGTTTGTGTGTGGAGGCAAACGGGCAGAGTCAATAAATGATTCATATATGGATTACAGAAAGAGGCAGATAATTGGGTCAGAACTGCAGTTAGTTCGTTGGATATTTGCTACGATCAGAGTGTGGGAGAGGGGGAAAGTGAGGGAATAATTAAAGACAGAAAGGATAGATGGATGGAACACAGAAGTTGATCAAATGCGTTTATACCTGCACATTGTAGTACAGAGTTTGCACGTGTTGTGTATTCATTTCCTTATGAGCATGTGTTTGTGTTTCTCAGAGGAGAGTAATGTTGTATAAAGCCCAGTAATCCCTCTTTTGTTACGACTGTTGTCCCCCATTGTGGGGCAGAAGTCAATTTCCACAAAGCCACTAGTCTCTCACTCGGTTCTGTTTAGTATTTCTCTCTGTGTGATCGCCATAGCAGCACTGGGGTTGTGCATCAAGCTGTGTGTTTGTGTATACAGTGAGAGGGCTAGTATAGACCTGTCCTCTCTCCCTGGGGGTATGTTTGGGGTTCCTATTTGGGCTTTCTTCTTCACAAAGACCCACTTCCCCTGTGAGGCCCCTAACACACACACACACAGCAAAACAACATGCAGGTATTCACGTGGGCAAAGTCACTCAAAGTACACAACTTCTTTTCGTGCACATTTGCTGATGTTCACACACACACACGCACGCACGCACACGCACTTACATGTTTTTTGGTGGCTGAAGTGGAGGTTGTGACAAGTGGCCTCTGGGGATTTAGTGCTTCCTGGGGAAGGTCACATTGAAGGAAAGACTTTTTTTAGATGGAGGGAGAGGGAGCAAAGAAAGAGAGAGGATTGGAAGGAGAGAGGGGAAAACGGTTGTCACAAATAATCTCAGGGAACACAATCTACCTTCTCTTGCTCTGCTTTTGAATCCATTCACGCAGACAGAGAGCAATAAAAGAAGTAGGACGTGCAGGAAGCAAAGGATTAAGGAGACTGATAAGAATTCCACTGCAAATTGCATTATGGTGCCCTTTGTCAAAACCTCACATACAGCTAATAAAGGTAACCTTCACTGTGTACTTTCAATCTGATGAAAATGTGTTGTTATAGCAATAAAATAAACCATGTTGCTACCTGTATTTGGAGTTAATACCGTATGAGATTTAACAAAACCACGTTTTTTTTCAGATTTTCTTGCAAGACTTCTTAAAAATAAATCAAATTTTTTTTAATGTCTAATAACATTCCTGCTTTCAGCTTTACGTTTTCGCTTGACGTTGAACTGAAAGCTGATACCTCCATGCATTCTCCGCTAACTCCGCCATGAAATATGTCCAGAAAAAAAAGGAAAGAAAGAAAAGAAACATCGCTCAGCTGCCACTAGATCACAGCAAGGCTTGAAAAGACGCCACAGAATGTGTGTGTTCGTTACTAAATCTTTTTTTTCTTCTGTAATATGTGTCAGTGAGGCATGTGCAGGCATTCATGAGTGGGTGTACAGTATGCGTGTGCATGTGTGTGGAGGTTGCTCAGTGTTATAAACACCAGTGGAGTTTGTTTACATGCTCGATATCACTTTGGGAAAGCTGCCGTTCACTAAGATATGCACACATACAGTATATTTAGTGTGTGTACAGCAAAGAGGAAGGAGTGTGAGTCTTTGTGTGTATGTGTGTGTGTGTGATTACTAACTCCTAATAGTCTATTTCTAACTGTCTGTCCAGATTTCAAGTGCAGCTTGCCAGGAAGTGTAATTTCCTGCTGAAGAGACTGATTCAGCAGCATCCAGCTGTTGTGTTTGTGTGGAGAGAAAGGAGACAGAAAGAGGAGGCGACTGCCTGTTTTTTTTCCATACAACTACTTTATAGTTGTTTTTCCAGGTGCCACGAGCCCCCATCCCTACCTTGCCAGCCGCTCTCCCCCACCCACAAACCCACCAATCATTCCTCCCCCCTCCTCCCAGTTGCTCTTTTTCACACTTTTAAGTAGGAAACTTTGGCTCCATAATTCTCCCGAGAACCCAGGATAGATCATATGTCCGCACCCTCAGTTGTAATAGTTGTAGTAACCTTTCAGTGTTGTCCTTTCTTTCTGTGGTTATTCTAAAAGCCCTGCATCCCTGTATGCAGTTCTGAACTTATATCAACTATTAGCTGCATGCCTGTATTGGCAGGGTCTTCACGAATTCTGAAGAATTCTCAATTATTTGATTTCAAGATGGTGGGTTTTTACTTTTCTGTTTTCTTTTAAAATCCTATCGTAGATTGAAATATGCGCTGAAAATAATATATACATAACTCGACAGTTTCTATAAATACACAGTTTGTTTGTTTAGATTTAGAGTGAGGTGTGTGCTAGTGCCTTCTCACCACAGTATTACATTTAATGTGTGTGTTTTACAGTAAGCATGGGCATAGGAGGGCACAGCTCTGAGGAACACGTTGCCTCTGAAGGGGGAGTGAAAACAGGAAAAAAAAGAAATGGGTGCAGTTCAGTGTGATAATATTTCGATTAATTGTGCAGCCCCAGCAGGGAGGGAGCTCTTTGCTATACCGTACACAGAGTTTGGAATTTTTTTTTGTTTCTTCTGAAGCAGTAGAAGTTAAATATTGCCTAAAGGCAAAAAATGTAGGAATGGAAAGCAACAGGTGTTTTCTCCTTTCGACACACCCGCCTCTCTTTTGCTGAGTCATGATTTGTCGGCGGGGTCAGAGAAACCTCTTTGTAGCTCTGCTGTGACAAGCGAGGGATTCGCATCTTTTTTTCTGCTTTGCCCGTTTGAACATTCCACGCTTCAATGTCTCGCTTCTGCCCCCTCCTTTTGATCTGTAAGTGTTTACGTGTGTATTTGAGGTTTGATGTTGCATGAAGTTAAGTGCGGTTTTGCAGGTTTTTTGATGATTAAGCTTCATAAGCCCTCTTATCAGCTGTCTTCTGGATGATATGCACTCACATGCACTCGCATTCACATTTATCCACCTCTTGCCAAACTCCTGATGATTTACTTTCTTTTCCTCTGTTTTTCTTTTCCCTCTTTTTGCACCCTCTCTCCTCCCTCTCTCCCTCCCTCCCTTCTCTGCTGACTCACAGGTGGTGTCCTCCCGTCAGAAACACAAACGCCCTCTGACACATGGCTGACAGCGGGAGACGGAAGGGGCGAGAGTGAGTACGGGACTGACAGAGATACAGAAACACACGCACAGAAAGAAAGAGGCAGTCGGCCATCTGTGGTCGGTCCCCTGCTATTCTGCAGCTGTGTTGGAGTCAGCAAACGGTTCTGAACTCCGTCAGGACTCCAGAAAGGACCCCAGAGTGAGATTAAGGGTGTTCTCCCTACATCTCATTGCTCAGGGGATGAGCCTCGGCTGGGGCAATGTTAAGGCCTCACTGGCCTTGGATGCGGCCCCTGGGGGTGCTTCTCCGGAGGGGTGGGTGATACCCCAGCTGGATCTTCTGCTGTCACCATCCTCCACAGCTGTCATTAGCGGCTAATGAGCTGCTGCTAGAGAGGAAACGGAGAAGGGGGCCTGTGGAGAGAGGAGGAAGTTACAGCTGTTATTAAGAGGCCCAGAGGTCTCGGACAAGGAATTTGTCCTTCCTTCTTCCTCTGCAAGACAGTGGAACCCTTTAAAGCTGTTTCGGGTGCCAGCATGAAAGGATATCGAATTTGGAAATAATTGTTTTTAAGACATCTCTTTTCAGGTGTTTTTTTTTTTGTTTGATTACAGTCTTGACATGCCTCTGACAATGGTCACTATGCAGTTAAAATAATTTTTTTCAGCAAACTGATTCAGTATTTAGACATAAACTTTTTTCTCTCTCAACTGAAGGAGTTTTGACATTTAATTCATCTACCGTTTTTGGGTCAAGCTATTTAGTTTTTGTTTTACACTTTGATATTATTTTCACTTTTCTATGTCCTGAAGGACATTGGTCACCATGGCAGCAGCCTATCGTGTCGTGGTGAGCAGTGTCAGCTGCTACAACAGTGTGGTAGTTGACCGGCGAACTCACTCCCATGCTGTGCACTACTGCTCGGGGCCATGTGGGGCGCTGTCCCAGGGACTAGACTGTACCGTCGCACACCACGGCACCTGTTCCGAGCTGATTGTTGCACCTGACACTGCATACACTGACGCAAACGGCTCACTCATACACTCCCATAACATGATCACTCAACAACTCCACAACCATAGTAAAGTGACTGTTACCATGGATACAACTTATAATGGTGGTTTAGACAGCAGTGGCAATTTGTGTTTAGGGGAGGATAGCCCCACATGGCGTGGTAAAAAGGCTCCCAGTGGCGGAGGCTCGACTGGGAACCTGAGCTCCTCTGGCAGTCTGAAGGACATCACCGAAGAAGCCATCAACCTGGCCAGTGGTAAGCTCAAAGAGTTTTCTTTTGACAAGCTCCGGCTCTCTTCCTCCAACCATGTCACCTTCCGGAAAGGTCGTAAGGTCCGTCCTGATTCTCTCAGCCGTCGCTCCACCGACCTGGAGATCATCTACGGCCACTTCAGCTCCAATATCACCACAAATGGAACTGCTAATGGGATGGCAAATGGCACGGGTCTATCTAATGATGAGAACCTGCCACCATTTGTGCCAGGGAAGGTAGCAGGCCTGGAGGAGACGAAGCTAAAGGGCAGCACAGCCACCCTGTCGGCCATCACCAAATTGAGTGGTGGATCAACAAGTAGCCTGTCGAGTATTGGGTCTTTGGACCAAAATCTGATCACAATGGCCTCCCTGTACCGCAACACTCTAGGAGAGGAGAACCTGATTGCCCGTCTGCTGGAGAAGACACGAGCAGAGGCGGGCACTGGGGGAGCAGGCGGGGAGGACATCCGTGCCTGCCTTGACATCCTGCTTAAATGTTCTGAAGACTTAAAGAAATGCACCGACATCATCAAGCAGTGCATCAGACACAAGGCTGGTGGAGGGCCAGAGGATGGCGGAGCCAGTCCTGACAGTGTATATCGGGCCGTGATGACCCGACTCAGCTCCTATTTGAAGAGAATACCTCTGGAGCTGGAGGGAATTGGAAGTTTGGGAGGAAGTGGACAGGGGGGTCAGGGTGCGCTTGGAAGCGGCCACAGCGATCTGGCTGAGCTGGTCAACACTCTTCACTCCATCCAGCAGGGCGTGTACTCTCCAATATTTGGCAATGAGCAACCTCCTCGCTATGAGGATGTGGTGATGTCACCTCCCCTATCAAAGACTGCTCCTCATTCTACGGCTACTCTCTCTCCTGTTTCATCTTCCTCCTTGTCTTCTTTGAAATCAGACTCCATCCATACAAAACCAGTCCAAAGTTCCCCGTCCAGAGGCACTCCACTGACAAACGGACTACAACATCCACATCTTTCTTCTGTCACACAACACACACTCTCTCCCCCATCTGTCACATGCTCTCCATCCGGCTCCTCTCCAACACACTCTCCTTCCCCTCTTCGTACCTCCCCAACCCCACTGTACACACACACTCCTCCAGCATCCCCCATGGAGGCTCTTTATATTGAGGAGGAGGCAGATATGGGAAAGACACCTGAACAAGTCTCACAACAGACACACACTCCAACTAGAGGGGTGACCGCTACCCAGAACAAAAATGGGATTACATTGGGTCAACACATGCACCTGTCTTCTCATCCACACACGCTTCATAACTCTTCAAATACTTTGCCGGACAGCACTGGCTACAGCCCCACTTGGCCTTCCTCTGCCTCACTAACAATCTCAGCACCCAAAGCGGTGTCACACAGGAATGATGACATTGACAAGCTGCTGATGGACTTAGAAAATCTGTCTCAGAGTATGAGCCACCCCAAAAACACTGAGCCTCCACTTCCCGCCAAAACCAGGAAGAGAGAAGGAGGCCAGGGAATCACTTCCAGTGAGGCCCTTACTCAGCCTAAAATGGCCCAGTTCCAAGTCCAAAAGTCAGCCAACCACCTAGCCATGAATGGCCCTACCACCAGGACTCCCACTCCTCCCCAGGGAGAGAACAGTGAAGCTGTAGTGGGAGAGGAGGAGGATGGGGCGCTGCTGCTGAGGATCCTTGAGAGCATTGAGAGTTTTGCCCAGGAGCTGGTGGATACTGGGGCGGGGAGCACAGGGAGTGCTGAGAGGAACAGTGGGAAAGAGCGGGAGGTGATGAGGCTCCTGCAGGATACACTAACCACCACTGGCAGGGCTGATACCCCTCTGGAGAGCACAAGCCCACCAGCTGCTCCCATTGCTCCCTCCATGCACACACATGCAGCTTCACAAATCCCAGCTATACCGACAAAACACTTCCTGGTAAACACACCTGCAGTTTCACCTGCACCGACGCCTACATCTAAAGTTGCGTGCAATGCTACATCCGAAGCGTCACCAAAACCTACACCTAAAGCTGCCCCCAAACCTATGCCCACACCTGAGCCTAAAACTGAGGCTACAGATAAAGTTACAGAAGCCTCTACAGGGGAGACTGACACAACATCCATCCCTGCCCCTGTAATGTCTGCACCTGCAAGCCTGCATTCCTCCACACATTCAGCTGAACCTACACCTGTGGCTGCACCTGAAGCTCCAGCCCCTGTTGCAATCCCAATTGTGGTAGCCGCGAGAGATGCTGTCGGCGACCCTGTTGCTGTGAGAGACACTGGCTCAACCCTCCTCATCCAGCAGACTCCAGAGGTGATCAGAGTAAGTCAAAGAAACACTAAGTGGGACAGCTTTCTTCATTGAAGTCCCATTTTTTTTTATTTTGGAGGGTATTTGCATGCTGTGCAGCTTTGATTTCATTGATGTTCTCGGTAGTTGCACATAGTAAATATGTGTAATATTATATGGAAAGTTGAGTAAACTGATTATGGATCATAATACAAAGCAACATCATCTAGGTGTGTATTTTAAATGTTACTGTTGCCGTGGTGGGCAAGAAGCCTGAGAGTAACTGACTTATAGGCGGACAATCAGGAACCAAGAAACAGAGCGATTGACAGCATTAGATTGAGAATAGCCAATTTGTAAGAAAGCATCTGTTGCTTTCAATACATGTCATATTAAACGCCCAGGCAAGGATTCTATCGCTGTGACACAACAGGGTTGATGCCAGTGTAATTGATGGGCCGTGATGAATAGTATTCATTAGCTGCGATGAACACGCTGATGGAGTTTCCCTTTCTGGGCTTGAATAAAAAAGGCTGGTCCTTTTGAATCATGGAGAAGTTAGGAGTGGCTCTTTGTTTACTTTTCCTGGTTTCTAACTTGTGATGTGAATGTGTATATGTAAGTGTGTGTGTGTGTGTGTGTGTTTGCTCCCCTTTCCACCCTGGGGAATATTTAAAGGTAATTTTGGATTACAGAGGGAAAGAGAGGGTAAGGCAATTAGAGTTTGTGTTTACGTGTGGGTGGGTGTGTGTGTGACTTGGTGTGCATAACTTACTGACACTGCCAGAATAAACTTAGAAAGGGGGGTTACTTTAGCTTATCTCTGATGTGGGTGTTCAACAGCACATTATGGATTTAGGTAATTATCTATGACAGACAAACACCAATTATCAACACCGAGACAGAGCATCAAATCATTACCGCCTCACTTCCTTTGTTTTCTTTTCTCCTTTACTAATTTGCTTATTTCTTTGCTCTCCCGTCATTCCTCCTTCTCCACACCAGTCTCCCGCTGTTTGTTTGTGTGCATTCACTGAGCTGTGTAACCTTATGCCCTGCTGATATGTAGGGCACCTATTTATGAGGTTACCATGGTAGCTGCCACAGAACAGAACAGCCAGCAACCGAACACATAATTACGCGTCCTGTCTGCTTATCTGTCCCTCCTTCCTCTCTTTTTTTTGATATCCTGCTCCTCTGCCTCCACATTTCTTGTAATCTCTTGCATATTTCTTTCCGCCTTTCCCTCCATTTTCTGCATCCGTGTCATCTTTTGTTTTTCCTCTCCGTGTCCTTCCTTCAGCTGGAGTCGGTCTACGTTGACCACCACTTCTCTTCCCGCCCTGAGATTGGCCGCTGTGTTATTTTGGGAGCGGTGAATAACAGTTGTTGCTGTGTGGAGGGCAGAGAAAACCAATGGGAGGTGCTGATTGGAGCACAGCAGGAGGGGGGAGGAGGGTGGGGTAAGGTGGGGTAGGGTAGGGGGGCATTTGTTGGCACACTGAGTGTTAACGGTGTCGTTACCCTCCAACCCCTGGCACAGCTAGGTGTGAGCGAGACCTAAATCTGTCCACCCCTCTGTACTATGGCATCCCGCTAACAGACTCACTGTCGCCACAGTGTAAATGGACCTGGATGTGTCTGTGTGGGTGTGTGATGGTGTGCATGTTTGTTTATGTGTGCGCATCAAGGCTTTCTCACATGTCCAGGTGCTCCTGTATTAATGTACGTGTGTGCATTTACATATGTGCCCATGCATGTATATATGCACACAGGTGTATTCATACGAATTCGAATGAATGTGCGCTTGACCAAGCATGTGTGCGTGTGTGTGTGTGTTAGTTGGCCTGAGGGTAAGTTGACCCAGCTACTGTGGGTCACAGCTGAGTTTGAGAATAGCTCTCCGACACCCAATACCAACTCTGGCACTCTGGGAATTATGCTAATATTCCTCAGCGCCAACCCCGCCTCCTGCCGCAGTCGCACATTAAACTGCCAATCAAACTATAAACAAGGCATGCCCCCTCACACACAAGTGTGACAATGCCCTTGCATTTTCATACACAACTATGTACACACTGCACCTTGGAGAGGTGTAGCTGTGTTTCCCGTGGCATTGTCATGGCTTTGATGGGAAGCTCTGCTAAGCCCTCTGGGTTGACACTGGCCTCAGGCGGTAGCATCCTCATTTGTGTGCATGTGTGTGTGTGTGTGTGTGTGTGTGTGCGCGCGCACACGTGTTTATTGTTGATTCTGCTGCTAACAGACTAATACAGGGCTTTCTGCACCTGTCAGAGCAGACCCATTAATCTCCATGGATACAAGGAAGCCAGCTGATATAAATCAGAGGCAAGGCCACAACAGTCAAACTCAGAGAGGGGAGACGTGGCAGCAGTGATGCTGAGAGCAGAGTCGGCTAAATCTGTTCGTGGTACTTGAGGTCAATGGCCCTCCAGTGGCAGTTGGTCTGTCTTTCTCTTACCCTTTTTTATTTTTGGCAAGTATAAGAAGAGATATTTCAGATCACATTTCCCTGCACCTAAATCCGACCTGTATGTTTTTGTTTCAGTGGGGTTGTTCCAGTGCAGTTGATGGCGACATGATTTAAAGACACACTCCTGGCTGTATGCAGAGCTGCCATTCTGATGGCTTGATTAACCCGCTGCAGATTTGAGTGTATTTGCCAACTGCTGTGGACGTGTTGCTAGGCTAGGATACAGCTGGTCAGTTACAACTCCAGTTAGAGTTTGCTGTTTATGTTTTTGCTGTGTAGTTTTGGGGTTCTAACTGCCAACATTACCACTGTGAAATTGAAACCTGCCTTTTAAGTGGAATTCATTTTCCTTTGTTGCAGCAATTCCACAAAATACTGTGTGAGTGAATGATTTCAGCTTGTTGTTGAGGGAGGAATGAGTGCTCCTCTTTCTGACTTTTCCTGTCCATATTTTTTAGCCAACTGAGGAAATAAACTGTTGAACTTTTTGGCACAAGGACGCTTGAAAAAAGGATAAAGGGAGCGATAAAGAAAAGCGTGGGGTCAGAAAGGAAATAACAGGAAGACAGGAAAGCCAAATGAATGAATGACTGTCTGTGTGAGACGGCAGGAGGGAGACGTTTTTTTGTCATCTGTGAAGTTGACCTAGAGAAAAGAAGAGTTCATAGGGAGTTTTTGAAGAAGAGGAACAAGCGAAGAAAAAGAATGGAGATGAGAAAGAGACTCATGGTGCCTTGGGAGGGGGGTGGAGTTAGTTGGGGTGGGGGTGGGGGGGGGGGCTGCAGTGTACAGTTGTTGACTTTGGGTCGGCAGAGGATGACATCATTCCTCGGCTGCTTCCACAGGAAATAAGGTCACAGTGGGAACCTCAGCCAAGCGGGGAAAGATGCCTGTTTCAACCTAGGCGCACAAGCATACAGATGAATGCATTCATTTATACACGCACGCACGCGCACGCGCACACACACACATACACACACACACACACACACACACACACACACACACACACACACACA
>NW_022280037.1:9212205-9267290 GCF_004355925.1 Anarrhichthys ocellatus
ACACACACACACACACACTTTAAAGCAAGTGACATCATGAATCATCACTCCTGCAGGCTGGGATAGCATCCAACTGCTGGTCCCAGTGCAGGGGGCTCTGTTGGAGTGTGTACACTTGCACAGATGCTTGTCTGCACACACACACACACCCACACACATATGCAAGCCTAACTTCTTAGTAACTTTTTCCTCTGAAATGTTTTCAGCTCAGTGGGAGGCATTGCTGCGTAAATCTGTGGGCCTCCCTCAGTGTCACCACGGAAACCACAACAACATGTTAGGCGAGCTGACGGGACTCCCCTATACCCCAGAATATCAGTTGTGTAATCTGATTGGCTGACGGGGAGGCTCCCCCACAGAATCATGTCTCCAGGGGAGATCAAATGGAGACTGGATATGTTTTCGGTTTATTTCAGAACACTGACAGTGTGTTGATGTGGGTGTGGCTGTCTTTGTGTATGTGTGTGCTTGTTTCCATGTGAAACAATTTGCCAGTGTTCCATAACAGTATGACTCGGTAAAAGCTTGGGTGTCAGCTGCCTCCCCCTCCCCATCCATCTCCCTCCCTATTTAACCTCTCACCCTTCACCCAGCTCCACCCAAACTGGGCCAGGGGTTTTCTCCAGAAAACTGCCTCATTACCAAAACGCTCTCACCAGTTAATCCAGACAAGTTTGTATACGAATGATATCTGAACCTGTGGTTTCCATCTATTAGCATATGGTTTCCATCATACAAACCTCTCACTCTGTCAGCCAAGGTGAGGGTTTAGGATTGTTGGCCTTGATTGTGAGATGAGGGAGCTGAGGTCGAGAGGATCAAAAGCAGCAGAACCAGCGTTTTCTGTCAGATCCAGGCTCACCTGTGAGTGTTGGACAGAGTCGACATGGTGACGAGCAGAGAGCTGCTGCCCTCTAGTGACGCTCAGCCCTGACTGTACCATATGGTACTGTGTCTGTTTGCAGGCCAGCCTCACTACTGAAGAGGATCTATAGCTCCATCTACAGGATGATCTGTGATTTAACACTAGGTCCTGGTCTAAATCAGAATCAGTTGTATTTGCTAAGAAGGTTTTCACAATTTCCTCCTGTTCTTAAGCTATTTTCAATGCTTTTAACTTTTTTTTTAATTGGGTAGAGACGAAAAACGGTCCTGTTTTGAAACAATTGCACAATCTGCCATTATTGTGATATTATGTGACCGTTAGGAGGAAAGGGTGGTGCAAGACACAGCAGTTTTCTAGGTCAAAGAGACCACAAAGAGAAACTATTGTCTTATGTTGTATCTTAAATTATACTGGGAAAATATTGCTCAAGGTGCATGGCAAAGGGATGTTAAGGTAGTTTGTTTAGTGCATGGTCTGAAGGGTAGGATCGTTACTAATGCAACTTTTTAGCATTCCTCACTTGTGTGCATTCTTATGTCTCTTCTTGCACATTCTTTCTTCAGTGCTATCTGACCTTCTCCCTATAAGATTTGTTATTGATATCACAGGGCTGCAGCAAAAATGTGCAGTGGCTACTTCTATCTGCTGACACGTCTCTCCCTCCTACTGTAACATTCCAGTCTATCTTTACTCTTCTGTCTGAAAAAGAGAGGAAACAGGAGCTGATCTGCTCTGCCATTGGCTGTGTGAAGTGCTAGTGACAGCTCTCTCACTGCAGCTCCAGGCTGAGGCTCATCACTACTGCTGATGTAGGGTTAGCTCACTTACTCTTAAAATAACCTGCCGCCGATAGCCATGCGTATAAATATGTAAAGCCAAGTTGACCGACAAAGGCCTGGAGTTTGTTGTTCTTAGAGATTACATGTTGACAGGCTGTTGTTCCTGCAGAGGGAGATGATTAACTGGGCAATGATCTGGTGATGCAGCTGGGCAACCCTTCCAGAAATAGGCAGTGTGGTAAAAGGCCTTTCCTCTGGTGATTATTGAGTCAGCTCTACAGGCTTAAAAATGTTATATGTCTTCATAAAATGCAGTTATTTAGTTATTTAAAGACAATTTAAACAACAATTTCTTACGACGATGTATTAGCAATACATGAGCCTCTGACTAGTATAATGGCCGGCTTGATTGGCTCTAATTGTTCAGAAATGATTGCAGAAAAACAAAACCACAAATCACAACCGTGCTATTATAAACAGAGATACTAGCTACAGTCACAAGGGCATATGAGTAGTAGACCCCTGACTGTAGTGTGTAACGTTTGCTTAGTCACAGATCTGTCAAGTTGGTGGATGGAAAAGCAAATGCTGCAGAACAACATAACATAATGTTTAACTTAAACCAACAGATGGTGGCAGAGTGTCTTCATCTCTGTTGATGTTATGTCGATGGCATTTTTTTGTATTTTCAATTTTGGGCCGTTGGCTGCTGGCTGTGGTACTCGTGACATGTTTTATTACAGGACAGCCTCTTCCTCTGCTCAGACAGCCACAGCAGCTGTGTCATTAACTGTTCCCATGTTTTCCTCCTGCGATTCGGATGTGAGGTAGACCGTGACCATCACTGATTCACTTCATCTATCACGGAGGCAGCACTTGAACTTGGTTCATTCTCTGCAGTTTAGAGAGGAGGCTCCCAAGGCAACTTTGTGTGTGTCTGTGTGTGTGTGTGTGTGTGTGTGTGTGTGTGTGTGTGTGTGTGTGTGAGAGAGAGGAAGTGAGCCCGGGAATAAAGAATAGAGCTGCAATGTGAACTGTTGTTTCCTGCTGTTGGCACGGTAACCCTGGGAGTATTTCACCCGCCACTCAATCCAGGGAAAGGGTTATTTCCATGGAGATGGCATTTGGCAGGCCTGGTCTAAAGTGAGTGTCTGTATAATCACAGAGAAGGGAGGGGGAGTTCAAAATGTAACTTTATTTGTCCCAGTGGGCAGTTCATTTTACTGCAACTATAAAAAAAATATCATCACGTAAAAATATAAAGCTGATGTGTATAACAACACGCAAATGCAGCAATGAATACAGAAATATATGTCTGCATAATTTACCATTTAGCCAAAAAGCTACCCACATTTAAGTATATCTACTGTATGACTTTTAATTTAACAATTATTGACAGTATTAGGTTTAACTAGTTCAATTAAATGCCTGATCATAACTCTGCTAAGTTATCAGACAATTCTATTAAATCACATTTTCAGTCATCTTTCTCTGTGTGTGTGTGTGTGTGTGTGTGTGTGTGTGTGTGTGTGTGTGTGTGTGTGTGTGTGTGTTACACATGTGAAGTCTGCCCGGTGCCTGAAGCAGAAATAAACATGAAACATGTTGGCTATTTTTACACAGATAATTTTACACACAGCAGACAGCCAATTTCAACGAGCAGGTGTGTGTGTGTGTGTGTGTGTGTGTGTGTGTGTGTGTGTGTGTTTAGGAAGTTGTTATGTTCACACTATTCAACTTCTCTAAAAGACTGGAAGAAGCTGGAAGATTCCTGTTAACTGAATCCATCGACGCATACGTGCATGCGCCCACGCACACACAATTGATATGCCTGACAAATTCGACACATGCTTGTGTGGTAATTAAACCCTTTAGGAGGGCATGTGTGCACGGCGACAGTTGTTTTTGGACAACTGATCCTCTGCTTTGGTCCCGCCGCTCTTCCCATCTTGCATGTATTTGATCAATGTTGTGAAGGCTGCTGACTCACCTGTTCCTGTAGCAGTGGGGTTGTGTTGTAGTTGGAGGAAAGCACTTGCAGACATAATGCTCAAAACACTCACATACACTTGTTGCTCAGCCCCTCAGGCCCCCATTTTTTACTTCCATTAGCCCTTTCTGCCCTCTCTTCCACATTCCTCTCACCCTCTCTGCCGGCCTCTTCTCTCCCTAAGCGAGCATCTTAAAGGAATTCATTCATTTTTGGGAGTTTATATGTTGCTCTACTTGCCAGTTAAAATACAAGAACAATGGCATCAAAGTCATCTATGTGTCTATTAAATCGCAAAGATCGGAGTAATGTCTACCTGAGTAGAGAATGAATCCTTGCTTTGTTGACATAGCTTGGCTCCCAGCCTGTGATTTTAGTGCATGGGTTTAGTGCATGTGAGCGTGCCTCACTTGCTAGCTCAGGGCCGCCGCTCTGCACTGAGCTCATACGGCGGTTACAGCTGATAATGGCATCCCGACCGAAGGTGTCATAGCGGAAGCATAGCACCCACCCTACCCCTGATTACCCCTCAGGTAAACACTGTTAGCTCTGTCAGCACTTTTGCAATAGTTTGCATTGTAAGCTGCACTTATTAAAACTGCAATAATTGCTTTAAAAAAAAAAAAAACTTGGTTACATTAGAGCAAGATGTAAACACAAATTTGACATATTACCATATAAAGTTGATATGGCGAATATAACCCATGTACACATCTGGCGGACAGAGCCAAATGATGAATGTAAATCCAATGTTCAGTCTCCTCTTAGCTCTGTTTTTGGTCTCCACCAACTCCAGAGGGAAATATGTGGCTCTTTAGCTGCTAAACACTCTATATCGAATATTTGGTTGGCCACAGAACTGACCCACACATCACTGCTGACCTTATGTGTCCCTCCCGTTGGGAACAGTTTGTCCCTCAAGTTGCTTTCATGGCAATTGATCAGACTGCAGCTTTTATCCTTCATGCTGTAGTGGAGCATCTATGACTCTTTAAAGGAGGTGGTTCCCACAGCATCCTCACAGTCCTCACGTCTTGATAAATTTAACCGTTTTATTTATGTCGCTGTTTAACACTCCAGATCCATTGAGAGAGGCTGGTTTTAGGACCAAGCGGAGACTTTTTTTTTTGGAGAGTGCAGGGTTACACCGACTTGTCAGTCAGACAGGAAAAGAGCACACAGCTGCCCCATGGCATCTGTCCTGGCTCTCTTTACACACACACACACACACACACTTACACGTACACCGAATCTCTTTATACAAAGATTTATGATATCACAAGTGCATCGCTACAGTTGATGTGGCCGTGCAGAGAAAGTGCCAGGAACTCAATTTTCAGTGATCCGACTGAGCAGCAGAGACGGGGAGAGAAAAAAAAGAGAGAGAGGGAGGGAGGGAGGGAGGGAGGGCTGAGGGATTCAACATGACACTAAAAGCTGGTGAGATGGCACTTGTCAGATCGTGCTCATTTGTTCATAGACACGGCATAGTGATTGTATAATGTTTCCCCCTGCTGCACGGAGGTGAGAAGTGGCCAGAAAGAAGACAATGTGTTTGTGTGTGAGTGTGGGATCGGTATGTGACCTTGGCTTCAGTACAGAGTCCAGTTGTTCCAAAGAATTCAGTTGGGCCGGGTGTGCAGGGAGCGGAGAGGAGTTACCCTCAAAACCCCGGGTGACTCACTTATTTATCTGGGAAGGCAGGAAACACTCTACGAGTCTAGCGTGAGAGAGTTGTTGCTCATCTGTTATTAACACACCATGTTGTCAATGATGCAGACATTAGCAGTTTACGGAGTGATGGAATACATACTAAAAACATATACGTCACAAGGACGGCAAGAACAGGGACTCCAGAAGATGGAACACCATAGAAATATAGAAGAAAAGCAGGAGAAGAACCAAATGAGAAAATATCGAGGATGTAGAAAAATACACAGTGGACCAGCAGGAAACTAACGTGTTGCTGTTGTAGATAAATATCATCATTTTAGTTTTTCTGAAAGGACTTTGTCCACTTCGTGGCCCCAGGAGGTGTGAAAATAGTTGCTGAAACACTTTCATCCAACAGCAGTTAATGTTTCCACCATGTCCTCCTAATTGATGATGCTCATGGAGCCCAGTGTAACACTTTCCATCTGTGCTGCTCTAAAACACAACCATGGTGTTTACTTTGCCAACAGATTCTGAGAAATTGACAGTTTCATTTTCTCAGCAGGCAAGCATTGATATACATGCTACAGTACGTGTAAACTAAACTGTTATATGTCAGACATTTGGTGAAGTGTCTTAGTATTGCAGGGGTTTTAGCTGGACAACTTAAAAATAGGTCACGCCCATCTGTCCTGGGGGATCCCCTCTTGCACTGTCAGGCTTCAGATTGGTGTTGCTTGGCTCTGAAGTGGTGCTGGTCGGATCTGGCTTAGCTGGGAGAAAGGTCAGACTGGAAGATGGAGGGTGTTGCATTGGAAATGTGTACACTTAATTATAAATACTCACTATTTATTAGCTATTACCACATATGCTAAATTCACCAAAGCTTTCCTTTATGTATACGAATTTCACCACAACTACTACATTTGTATTTTACACCTGAACCAAAAGCATCAGGAAAGAAAACTTGTATAATTATTAGGTTATTAATTAATTATTCAAATAATTGAAATAAATTGTTAATTGACAACAATTCTGATGATCAAATGTCTATCAAAATTTAAAAAAAAGACTAATAGCTTAATTGATTATGTAGAAAAGACCATCAGTAAATATAATGTTATTTTATCAAGAGTGACTCTTCATACATACAGGGCTGTTAAAGATTTTAGTGTTTTAGCAAAAGGGAAGAAGCTTTAAACTTCTAAGTAAGCCCAGCTGAATGATTGAAAGTCAACAGATATAACAGGTACATATAACTGATCACTCCATCCCAATTTACCCCCATGAAATATTTTGGCATACTTGCCCTACACCAACACTGAAGCACTGATAAGCTTCCAATCTACTGTTAAGTACAATTATTTCAATCAGACTCACTTTGATTTGTAACTTCCCACTGGCTAACTTTAGTCAAAGGCGGGGACTGAGAAGGGCTCAGGTCCTGCAAAACACTGCACACAGATATGCAACATGCCCCCCCCCCCCCACCCCCCTAATGCTCAGGACAGCCGGTGTGCCGTGTGTGTGTTGCCAGACCCCGGCATGGCTCATGTTTCTCAGTGCAGTTTGTCAGAGCCCAGCTTGGAGCCGCAGGCACCAGTGAGACTACACCAAATACATACATCCTGAGCTGACAGGGGCACATCAGAGGGTTTTCCAACCCAGAGAGAAGCTGCTGTTTGGGCCTCGGATTGGTCATAAAACAGCCAAGTACCATGGTTCTGCCTCCTGGCCTGCATAGTAGCACGGGAGTCTTAAGGAACATTTCTTTGCACAGATACCCTGCTGGATTACTGCTTTACAGGACACCGCTTTGGGAGCCTGTACATGCGAGTGGAGAAATTCTGTGAGTGTGACTGATTGTCAAAGGCCATTTTGCCTGAAATCACACAAATGCTTTCCTGAGGCGTTTGGCCATTTCTGTGGTTAGTGGATATCTGAACTGTTAAGTGGACTTCTTTACCACAGTCTACTCGATTTCCTCTCAGCGGTTGTTTAGTTGCCGGACAAGCTGGTCCGTTAGTAGTCGCCGTGTCAGTAGCTGCACCGGTGGCCGTGTCTGGTGGGGGGTTACGTGTCTCGGCCCCCACCATGATGATCAAGGAGACGTCGTTGCGGCGGGACCCCGACCTGAGGGGGGAGCTGGCCTTTCTGGCCAGGGGGTGTGACTTTGTCCTCCCCTCACGCTTCAAGAAGAGAATCAAGTCCTTCCAGCAGCAACAGGTCAGTCGGTGCAATAAGCAGGATGGACGCAAGTTTGGACTTGGACTCATGAGAAAGACGTTAGACACGCAAGAAATATACTCTAATCCTAAATACATATGTCTTTTTTTCTTTGTTTCTCTCTTCTACACACACATGTTCACAGATGTTCATATATTATACACACACATACAGTAGATACATCTTGTTGCTCTCATACACACAGAGTGACATTGCAGAGACGACAAACTTGTCTGAGGCAGATACCAGCAGGGTATTAATAGGGCAGGAGGTGCAGGAATAGAGTGATGGAATGAACTCTGTGAAGGAGAGTGGGAGGGGGAGGACCGCTACAGCTGTCCTGTTCAGTACTCACCCTCTGAGAAGGCCCTCAAGAAGGCAGACACCAGGCATCACGGAGCTCCTGCCCCGACGCACTGCGTAGTTTTGATTTAAGCAGTGTTAATAAAATACCAGCGTGAGGTTATTTCTATTTCATTTTGTGTAAGCTGTTACTTTTCAAGTCATCAGCCTTGAACTACAGCAGATGCGAATGGGACACCTCACCCTGTCATTGCTACTTAGTAGTGTACATTGTTGTCTTGTGAATTAGATAATGGAGTATGTGGGGAATAAAATAAGTGTGTTCGGAGCTCTTCCTGAGGACAGTCCACTATGTATGGCCCAGAAGACCCTTCTTGTATTTCAAACTCCAATTTGGTGCCCAGAATGTTAAAGCTAAACCGGCTCGGTCAAACCATCATCAATGCATCAGAACAGTTGCCATGAGTGTTGCTTATTTTTACCTTATTAGTCATTTAAGGTTCCAGAGATTAGGATGGATTAACTTAAGCCCAAAATAGTCTTCACTGTCACACTCTTGTGCCGCCTGTAGCTTTTAGCCAACCATTTAAAATCAGTCATAATTGCAGACTATAAAACTCACTGACTGTGAAGTCTCTTGTTCTTTGTACATATTTTTATGATTAGTTGAGAGTTTGCACCACATCCCTTACATGGATCCCTTATGCTCATAAAGCGAAGTTGTGTCTTGTCTTCACTTCTGGAAACAGTACTCAATATCTTTACTTAGTTACTTTTCATAAAAAATGAATGGATTTAGGAATTTCATGTTGTCTGTACATTTTGATCAGGTCAAAATCATGCAACAATATGGCAGTAAGAGTAAGAGTGAGAGTGCTGTCAATTGGTATTTATAATGCAGTGGAAGAATGGAGCTCTGGTTAGGAACAACAAGCCACATCAAGCATACCTATAGACTGTGGTGTTGTAGTCATTAGCATGCTGTCTATGTGGTTTGTTTTATACCTTACTTTTAAGATTTGGTTAACAAACCCTACAAACAAAAGATGAAATTGCAATGTTCTTATTTTGAATTGTAACGGATTACAGTCAAACCAGCTTGTCTTTTCCCACACATGATCGTCCTTTCTCTCTTTTCAGGTCCAGTCCAAACCCGAGAAGAAACCAGGCACACCTCCACCGGCCCCTGCCCTGTCCACCCACACCCCCACCCCCACCCCAACACCACGCTCACCCAGCCCTCCTCCGGCTCCGGTGATAGTCACCCCTCCTCCCCCTGCCATCAACATTCCCAGGTTCTACTACCCCCGTGGGCTCCCCGCCATGGGCCCGGCCACCAACCACGACGCAGCCATTGCTGCCATCGAGACGGCCTTCACTGAATTTGAGGAGGAGAAGGCTGACATATATGAAATGGGCAAGATCGCAAAGGTCGGTAGTTTAACAACAGACATCACAATGTTATACGATATTTTTCACAATATTTTCATGTTTTCTCTAAAATAACATAACTGTTTGATTTAACCCTTTGATGCGTATGATCATACAAGTGTGATCATTCCAGCAAACTAATCTGAACACTGATGGGGTGTATTGCCATTTTGAAGTCAGATTGGTCTTTGAAAATGTATTCATACTAAGTTTTTATTCACACAGTTGAAATTCAATTTTTCTCTGAAATGCAGAGTTCGCAGGAGGTTGTTTTTTAAAATTATCATTCATTTTGTTTATTTATTTATATTTGTTTATTTGTCATTGACAGAGTGACAGAAGGACACTTTTATTTGAAGTCAGTTCTTGGCGCTTTTATTTTGAAGACAATTCTAAGACACTCTTACCTCAATTCCGTTACATCTACTTGTAACAAAAAAAACACATGGGGGCTAGTTTGAGGCTATCTTCCATTACCGTTTCCAAGAGAAACACTCTGCAGGCTCTGCTTCCCTTCAGATACAAAAACACATCCATGCTCATGGGCGACACCACACACACTCTGAGAGAGGGAGAGAGCTGCAGGAGAAGCAAAACGCCAAGTATTTGTACACTCGATACTCGCGATATAGTAATTTACTACATCCAACACAGAACAAGCAATACATCGAGTATACTCTATATATCGCCCACTCCTACATCAACGCTTACTGGCAGTATTATGTGAGATTGAAGCTACCACACTAATTTGTTTTCCTTGAAAAACGTTTTTTTTTTGTCTTACACACGTTGGCCTCATTGATGCAGTGCTGTTGTTATGTTGCCACTCCTTTCTAAGCAGTGTGATCACCGATTCTGGGAAACAAACGCTGTGGTGAAGTACTGTGCACAATTGATTTTCAGGGTAAGATAATGGTGTTGTTACTTGTCGTTCTGTGCAGGCATGCGGGTGTCCACTTTACTGGAAGGCTCCCATGTTCTACTCAGCAGGTGGTGAGAGAACGGGCTTTGTATCTGTTCACTCCTTCATTGCAACCTGGAGGAAGTAAGACAGGCCTCATGTTCGTCTAAGAAAGTCTCATGAAATGTGACGTTGTAACTCTCATCAGCTTATATTAAACGCCTCCTCTCCTACAGGTTGTTGCACAGTTGCCACGATGACTCGTCAAGGTTTATCTCCCTGCTAGCCAAACCCAGCTGTAACTACCTGGAGCAGGAGGACTTCATCCCTCTAATGCAGGTAAATTTCATATCAACGTCCATCAATCAGACGAGCAACGCAAACATTGCACAAGCTCTGCACTATTCTCTGTGTTTACCACACACTTTTCCTTTTTTCTGTTTGTGTTTGACTGATTAGGACATAGTGGATACGCATCCTGGGCTCACATTTCTGAAGGATGCACCTGAATTCCATTCCCGCTACATAACAACGGTAAATGGCATGAAAAATGATATCCACCGTCCTTTTAATGTGATATTATGATTACGGTGTAATGATAGGACGACCATTTTATTAGTCTGCTGAGTTGGCTACATTGAAGCCACAGCTTCTTATGTTATCCAAGTATAACTAAAAGAAATTACAGTATTATATGAGAGTAAATCCGCAACCTAAGCTAAACATCAGACAGTCTTACATATTAATGTTGTCCTAGTACTCACATTTGATGTATTGAAGATCAATGACATCTCAGAATCTACTCCTCCTACATTGTCAGCAAAGCTGTTTCAGTGCACGTCTAGTAACTTTAGCAGCTGTGTGTGTGTGTGTGTGTGTGTGTGTGTGTGTGTGTGGGGAGATCTGGACAGCTGCAACACGTTTTTTAGAAGTTGGGGGTTTGCTGCGTAGAAGTACAGAGAAGTTCGTGCTCTGATGCGTCAGGGGACATCACAGAAACAGTGACGCCCCCCCTCAGCCCGCTACAGCAGAGGCCCTGACCCTCCACATGCCCTTATTAAGACACTTCCTTCAGTTAAGGACAGATGACCCGCTACTGTATGAGGCATTTGTAGCCCTGGGAGGTCCATGTACCAGGAAATGTGTGCTAATCCGCTCTTTGCTAAGCCTTAGAGTTGTGTTTCAGTGACAGGCAGCCCAGACCCACTTGTTTCCATTGTATGATAAAGACCCTCCCCTTAGTTTGAATGTGGATGAAAATATCAGTTATAGTTGAATCGGTGGTTGGTCTCCCTCATGGAAAGATGAGGAATATGTTTAATAAGTCTGGATGATGGGGCTTGGGAAGATCCCATGTGAGTTTCATGCCATTTCTATGGATTGAAAGCAGAGCCCAACCAGCCTGTCAGACCTTTCGTCCTGCATCCCTTTTTAGACTCCCATTAGCCAGAATGAATAGACATAAAACATTTCATAGCCTCTGCCATCTCTCAACATTTCAAATTATCTTCAGATTATTTTTAAATGTTTACTCATAATTTTACTTGTGTTTTGTGTTTCACTGCTGCTCAACCAATTGCCTTTTTAGGACAAATACAGTGATCGATTGAAAACAATCGAGGCAAAAAAATCCTAGAAAAAATAATTTCATTCTGCTCAATTTCATATGATTCGCTCTGTTAATCGGCACCATTCGGATACTTTGTCACCCCAGGTGATCCAACGGATATTCTACGTGGTTAACCGTTCGTGGACGGGTCGCATGACCATGATGGAGCTGCGCAGGAGCAACTTCTTACAGACCTTGGCCCTGCTGGAGGAGGAGGACGACATCAACCAGATCACTGACTACTTCTCTTACGAACACTTCTACGTCATCTACTGCAAGTTCTGGGAGCTTGACACTGACCATGACCTCTACATTGACCCCAAAGACCTGGCAAGATACAATGACCATGGTAAGAACAACTTAAAGAGCGGCGGGTTTACTGTCCCCAACTGAAATACATCCATACCTGACACATGGGGGTTTATTCTACAACAAATGTAAGTTTATCAAGAAAGAATCTAGGCCTTAAAGCAGAACAAATATTATTTCAAAATCAGAAACGGCAACATCGATTCTGAGATAGTTGTATTATGTACAGATTGTAAAACCCCTTGAGGCCTATTTGTGATTTATGATATTGGGCTGTATGGATAAATAAAGAAATGTGTTGGTCCCATTGTATTTAATATGGATGTTATGCCAGTAACGAATCAGAAACAGATGTCTTTGGATTTGGCACATTCATTTGCTTATTTTCCATTTGTTAGACCCCCACTAGCTAGTGCAGAAAACAACAGCTGTTTGTCCGAGGCTGAACACTTCCATGCTGTCTGATGTGAAATGCATTACACTGTTAACATAATTATATGACCACCTCACCAAATTTTAATTCACTTACTCTGTACTTGCGCAAGTGAACTGCAAATGCAATAGTGTACAACAGTAACCCATTTATCTTTTGGACAAAAATCTTATTTGCTTATTTTTCTCATTCTCTCCTCTGACAGCCTCCTCAAACAGAATCATTGAAAGGTTGTTTTCAGGGGCCGTTACTCGGTAAGTGGAAACACGCAGATAAACAAAGGAGCTAATTACTTCACCGTAATGGCGGTATTGAATGTGAATGTCTCTTTCTCTCTTGTTTCCAGGGGTAACGCTGTGCAGAGGGAAGGCAGGATGAGCTACGCCGAGTTCGTCTGGTTCCTCATGTCTGAAGAGGACAAGAAAAATCCCACCAGGTGATGTACAATGTGATTGAGCAGCTGCTCTCTCTCTCTGCTTGTGTTTAATACATATGCTGCATCCCAGGCAGATGCCATTTTATTTGCAAATGCACTGCTTCCACCATTTATGGGTGTTTGTGTGTGTACATGGTGTGTAACTCTGCATGCACGTGTCATATCGCTCTCCAGTATAGAGTACTGGTTCCGCTGCACGGACGTGGATGGCGATGGTGTCCTGTCCATGTTTGAGTTGGAGTATTTCTATGAAGAACAGTGTGAGAGAATGGAAAGGATGGGCATCGAACCTCTGCCCTTCCAGGATTTGCTCTGCCAGATGCTCGACCTGGTCAAACCTGAGAGTTCAGGTTAGTGCCAGCACAAGCACATCCATGGTGTTTTTTAGTGTCATCTTTAATTTCTTTTTACCTTGCAATCTAAACATAACGCATGCATGTGTTTGTGTACATGTTGATTTCTCCAGGTAAGATAACCCTCAGTGATTTGAAGCGCTGCCGGATGGCCCACATATTCTTTGACACCTTCTTCAATCTGGAGAAATACCTGGACCACGAACAGAGAGACCCATTTGCTGTGCAAAAGGTGAATTAACATCTCTTAAATATAATATTCAGCCATATTGCAGGAACTGTCAATTTGAAGCAGCACACAGTTAAAAAAGAACTTATGAAATGTGTCTCACAATTGATGAAACATATCTTTCTTGGTGACTTTTGAGATGTTGGAGAAGATGATTGTAATATAATAACATTCAGTGCCCTCAAACTTAACAAAATACTGTGTCTGGGCTTCAAATGTTATTTTTTTAATATCTAAGATATTACTTTGGAAATTAATAACAATTCACTCACAAAATTCCACCATTACCACGAAAGAAATTGGATACTGGGTTTTGGTACATACCCCGAACTTCCAGGTGCCATGTTTTTGTATGGTTTTAAAGCTACTTCTCTTTTTGTCTCTTAATTTATTTTGTAAAAATGTATGAAATTCTCTCTTTCCTCTAAAATATGGATATTTGCTGTGCACGTGTTGTTCCAGGACATTGATAGTGAAGGTCCAGAGCCGTCTGATTGGGATAAATATGCCTCAGAGGAGTATGAGATTCTGGTTGCGGAGGAGACTGCAAATGAACAGCTACATGAGGGGTACGATACACACACTTATACTTCCATACATGCTGGGGTCCATTTAATTAAAAAAAAAAAAAAAAAAAAAAAAAAAAGGTTTTCCGCTCATTTCAAGAAGACACCCCATTTTTAATATTTGAAGATTAGCTTGACTGTCAAGACAATATAACAACAATTAACCAGTTCTACTATGCGTGTCATGTTCCCAGGTCCTTTGATGACGACTATGAATCCGAGGAGCTTCAAGTTCCAGGAGAGATTGGGAATAAAATGGAAAAACTGGTCATATCAGACCTGTCAGCATAGAACTCCGTCTTTGGAATTCCTGGGCTTTTCATTCTGGAAAACAAACAAGGAATGCAGTGATAGGAGCTCCCTGTGGACGGATGCATCACAAAATACACGGACGTAAAGACTTAAAACGGATTTGGCATCTGTTTCTCGACGACTTTGGAGTCTCCTCATAACGGACTCATCGTTTTTCTGTGTGTGTGTGTGAGACCGTAAACCAGTACTGTTCTTGTGTCTGGTGCAATAACGCATCCGTACTCATACAGAGAACAATTTCACTGCCTCCAGCTCTTTGCTCCGTCCGACAGAACAAAGCCGACGATGGGGTGGAGAAGTGTATGATAAGCTCTTAAAGGAATTAAGACTAAACATTTCACTGTAAAATAATGTAATTGTGAATTTTCTACAGACAATCCTGCCAGCAGACAATCATCTGAAGGTAGACAGACAGGTCAGACTGTCAGTTACACAAACAGACTCCTAGTGAGACAGAAACAGAAGATATAGTGATAGGCACTGAAAACCCACAGTCATCTGCTCAATAAGGATACATAGAGACAGACACTGCCATCGGAAACCTGCTGCCTGTGCAGCTGTGTCACTGTGTTCCTTGTAAAGGAAGTCGTTAAACCTCCAGTCCCTTCAGGGGAGGAATCATGTAACAGTTTGGGTGATTGTAACAGCACCTCTCTGTGGCCAGTCTGTGCTAATGCCGGCCATCACTGTCATGCACGGTGCATAATGGCTGGCCAACTTTTCCAAGAGGGAGTTCAGTTCACTGCACAGCCTGAGCTGCTCTATTATTAGTTCAGCATTATCATTGCTCCACCTCTGGACTCCCTTTGAAATCCGTTTTTAAACCCTGTAAAAAAAGTCTCTGACGACAACGACTGGAAGGTCACTTTATTGTGTCATTTCTCAGTCAGGTCCCAGTGAGACATATGCACATATAATGATGCATGTTGACAAACATATCAAACTCTCTGGTAGAGTTGCCCACACATTTCCACCCATAACATTTGACACGCAATAGATGCGCATAACAACTGTGAGTTGTTCCTGTCAGTCTCATGCAATTATCCAGCACATGTACAGCACCTGGTAATTACTTTGATCTGTTTTAAAAATGTATGCCAAAAATTGTAATTTTCCTGCTTCTACATCTCATTGTCGTACACCGTTTGTTTGTTTATGGAACATCTGTTCTCCCTGTTACACACACACACACACACACACACAGTACCAGACACACCACTAAAGATGCCGCTTAAGGACTCAGTTCATGCAAATTATGAAAACATATATTCTCATACCTCTAGTGGTATCTAGTCTGCAGGTTTTTTTGCAGAAGTTTTATGAAATCCGTCTCTGAGATTTTTGCCTCGACCACATCATGAATGGAATTTAATTTGTGGCTCTTAAAACATTGGAGCTACTTACATTAACGGGGAGATGTGTTACTGTAATTTGTCTTTGCTTTAAGCACCAACTTACTTCCTTTCACCTGTATTTTATTCAAATGTAGGCAGACATCTCAGTGACTGATAGATTAGAACTGAGGCAAATAAAATCCAAACTATTTGCATAGACAGATGCACTCAGTGAGATTTTACCTTTTTAATTTGAATAAACTGACCCTTTCACTCTATTATTTACTGTGCTGCACTCACAGGGACAGGTGCATGTATGCACACTGCCCTTGCTGTATTAGCTAGCAGCGTGTGTTTGCTTAGAAATTACTGATAGAGGGGTGTGTTTTAGGAGCGTGTGATGTGTAGCTCTCAGTTTCAGGCTCTTTATACGTCATAGTCGTTGCCATGGGGATGGTGTTCCCGGTGTGTGTGTGTGTGTGTGTGTGTGTGTGTGTGCGTGTGTGTGCTTGTATAACTCTTTAATTAGGAATGGGACAGCTTTTGTCCTCATTGGCTTCAAATTCACTGACATATACCTCCTTTCCTGGCACTTACTGTACATACACTTATGCACACACACACCACAGTTGCTATTGAAAGGGAGAAAGAGCTAGTGGACGCTGTAGGTTTCCCCCTTCTGCTCTATAGCCATTGTAAATGTGCCCCACTGTGTATTAAACTATATTATAATAGTAATAACTAATGAGAGCCATTATAAATATAACGGCTCCGATTTTTGATGTATTTTGATGGTTTGTATTGCTGTGCCACTGTGTGGCTCGGGATAGGGGGGTAAGTTATGTTAGATGTGTGTATGTTTGTGTTTGACGCACGGTGGATTCCATCCGCAGAAGAGGGAATCCTCTGGAGGACTGCTCTGACAATCACAAAAATATGAGAAACGGCTCATATGGAGACCCTCTGAGACTGATGTTTCACAGCTGTGGTCACACACACACACTCACTCACACACTCCCAAGGAGACCCACTCATCCAAACAGTATTTACGAAGAACTGTTGAAGGCAATGATGCATCTCCGATTGCGTCCTTGTACTCACACATGCAGCATCAGGCAAGGAGAAACCCATGCAGGACTTTTACTTTGAAATTGCATCCCTACTTTGAAAGGTAGACGGAAGACTTTTATTTGTATGTACTTCCTCTGTGCAGTGGAGACTTGAGTAGGCTGAGATGTGTTCAGATCCTGACGGTTATTGTGTTGGCATGGTTTTCTTTCTGTCAATCACTTTACTTTCTTTTTTTGTTTCAATTTCTTTCTCTTATTTTCTTTCTTTCTTTTCCTCCATCTACCTTTTTCTTTTCTTGGCCCCGCCCCCTGTTATTTGTTGCTTTTGTCTGAAGTTTAAATAAAGATGTTTCAAGAATATTATTTCTCCTTGAAGATTCTTTACGGTTGCCCACACACACACACACACACACACACACGTTCGTCATCATTCCCTCCTTGTGTACACACACTGTACAGTAGGTGTGTTTGTCTGCACTTGTGCTCATTAGAGTGTACTTTACAGCCTTTTGAATTACTGAGTGTGCGAACTGGTCTTCTGACCCTTTTTACCTCGAGGCATATATTTTTTTTACATGTCTACTGTTTCTGTACATGTGTTGGAAATATGTGTAATAACGTCAAACTGTTCTTTAAAGAACATTGAAATTGACACTAAGAGTTTGTTTTCTCCAAGTGCAGGAGATGATTTGATGCTGGCTCAGTTCATTGACGGTTCTCAGACCCACATGGCTTGGACTGACTGGCATACGTGACGTCAGCAGCTCTGTAATGGATCACTGTGGCTTGCGTCACTGTTGTCATGACAAACATGGACCAAAACAGGAAGTGTCTGGTGAGGGTGGCACATTGTTGATTGTTCTTTTGGCAGAAACCAGTCTGGAGATCCCCAGGCTGACTGCAGCCAATGATCCTAAGTTGACTAAGAATCACTCAGTCATTGCATTTTACCCCAAATTGGCTCATTGACATCATAGTCCTTGTCAAGGGAAACAATTAAATTGTGTAGCTTTCCAAGTGGACCCATTTTGGGTTTACCCAAGTGGGATGCGTACTGATACTGTTTACAACATGAGTCAGCTGATGAGTTACTCTGGGCATTAGTACCTTTCTTCACCCTCTCCATCTAGCTTGCAGTGTCTTCTTTGCTTGTGGTTTCCCCTCACCATGACAGCAGTGTCACTTTGCTATTACTCCTACCATGGAGCAGTTGCCATATAGGATACCTCTTTCATGCTGCTTGCTACCAGTGACCATACTAGGCAGTGGTGTGTGTGTGTCCACACCCGGCAGGAGCCAAGTGGTACCATCTGGCACCACTGATCTCTTCACTATTACCACCGTCCTCATCCTTTCCCTCTTTGTCATCTTTGTCCATCCAATAGCTGTTAAGGTAGATACTGTCATTGCCATAGAGCCATTAAAAGTAGCCATTTACATCTAGACAAGTTTTAGTGGTTGAGTTTTGCTCATCTATGTTTTTATTTGGACTGAATTTGAATTTAAGGTAGCATAGTTTACCTCATCAACTGCATTTTGGTTGGCGCCATCACACGTGGTTCCCACATTTCCATCTGCAAGAGTATATTCACTCATCTTCCGACTCAAAATTAATTAGTCTAAGTGGGACTTAAAATAACTTCTCTTACGTGTTTTCTTAGAGATGTAATTCATGGCAAACCTGTTCCTGCCGAGGGATTATTGTTCTGAATGTGAGAATTGTCCTGGAAATGGTGTAACAGTTGGAATGCCAACATGTTGTGATTTGAGCAATTTGCCTCCCATCGAAGGTCAGAGTTGACTGGTCATTGTTTGAAATGGCTTGTTTTTCCCCCCCACAAATGTCAGGGACAAAGCAATTAGTCAACCAGATCGCAGTCCCAGCTCCTTGAGTCACAGGCATTCCACTGCCGTGATTGCCAACACCCACCACCCTCTATGGTGGTGTGGCGCGGCCTGTGTGACGTCACCCTTTGTGTTATCATGACTGGAAGGTGTTCTGTAAGTAGGAACACATGACACGATTGGCAGAGATTGAACAAACACAGATATCCCCTGAACACGGAGCTTTAGATAAAAGCTGACTGGAAACATCCCCCAAAAGAGCAAGGAAGCAACTGGAACCAATTCATCTTATTAAAGAGAGAAAGACGGCGACAGAGAGATGTGTCTGGGCACTGGAGGGTCTTGAATCAGGCGGAAAGTTTTGTTTGTTCCAGAATCCAGACATACCAGTGATACCAGAAACAGGAGCTTTGGATAAAGCTGTTTGGAAAAGAGTGAGGAAGCAACTGGAAGAAACTAATCTTATCAAAGAGAGACACCGAGATGTGCTCGGACACAGAAGGACTTTGAAAGTGTCCTGCGTGTTCGAGACATACCACAGATAATATTAATATGATAATTATAGATATAACACAAATGAAATACCAAATATCGGTACCAAACATTTAGAGCCACCATGTGCAGATGTTTGACATGCTAGCAGCTCAGCTAAGATGTTCATATGTGTAGTATCTACATGTCACCTTTTCATTTATATGAAGGTGTGACTCGACATAATGTTTAATTATGTGTATTCCCAGCTCATTAAAGCTTTAAAATGTGAGATTAACTCTGTGTCAAGAAGTGGTAGGCCTACATTAAACATTTATTCTGCCAAAACTGTCACATCCCACCCAGTAGCAAAAGGCAGATAAAAGAATTCCACTCTCTTTCCAGAGAAAAAATATGTTTCCGTGTTTATTGTAACATTTGCACAGTGTGGCATGTAAGCACATGAAAAGGTATCTGTTCCTGATAATGTTCAACTAATTTGTCATTTAAAGAGGAAACTGGTGTGATGCAATGTGATGTAACATAATGTAAAGCTGAGAATAATGGAATTATGTTTTTTTTTTAAGTGATAGCGGCACACACATCCCAAATGAGATCCAGCTCATTTGAGGGGGTGAGGGTTAGAGAGAGGTTGACTAAGAGAGAGAGAGAGAGAGAGAGGCATGCCTGCTCATGTTGGTATTCAGAGAGCTTTGGGTTGACTCCTTTGAACTCATGATGAGCCAAATTCCATCCTCACATCCATGAGAGTAAGCACCTCACACACTCACACTCACACGCACACATACACACACACACAAGCGCAACCATCATGTTCCATTCAAGTCTTTTTTGCTGCCAGACGCCCATTATCATCTGTCACCTGGTGTCTCCGACTAGCGTTTCATCGAACATAAGCACACAAGCGCTCGCGTAGACACAACATACACACATAAATGCATGCATAAACACAAACAAGCAGGCACGTGAGAGCGAGGCAAAGGCATAATCAACGTTTTAAAAACCACATCGAAGGACCGGCTGCAGTCCAACAATCTCTTTCCCTGCTTTCTCTGCTTTGCTTCCTCTGTGCCATGAGAATATAGAATATGTATGCACACATCATATGCCTGGGCACATTCCACTTACTTCAAAGACCTCTGGTGAACTGAGTGTGCATGATTACAGGGAGGGCTTGCTTTTAAAGAGCCTCAGAGAGAAAAAAATCTGAGAGGGAGAAAGATGGGGAGAGAGAGAAAGCAGCTGGGTTGGTGATAAACATCTGGTGGTTGTAGAGGCCTGGCCCTGACATACAGGGGAAATAGCTGGGTTGCTGTTCCAAGATCTGCTCCCTCCAGTCTTTCCTCATCCACTCTCCTACACAGATCTAATCTAATGTGACTGGCTATCTGCAAAGGTCCAATACGTCACTCAAGGTTGCCCCACTTTGGCTTTGTTGACAGATTTATTTGAATCAATCGGTTTTGTTTTTTATGTTGGCACAGTTCACTGTACAAAATCCTGGGAACATCTCCCTGATATTGAGTTCCAGCGCCTGTTGCACAACAATTCACTTCTCACATGTTGTAAAGTTCCTGAGCCCTTCCCTAAATCATCTGCTTCTCTTTATCCACATTGTCCCCTTTGTGGTTAATACAGATTTAATAGGGGAGCTCAATAAGGGATAACATAGATTCACCTCATTAGTGTATTGCATAAAATAACATAAATATTACTGTTAATTCAACTTTTGAACCAACAGGGACAAGAAGTCTTGAAAGTTTCAACATCCATATTTCCATGATAACTGGGAAAACTTTATCTGTTGATGAAGATCATGTGATGCGACTGAAAGCTCCAGGACAGCTGCTGAATACACAGATCATGAGGTAAAAAATGTGAAGACTGAGCGGTTGACACAGCCATGAATAGTGGAATAGTGGACACATTCAATCAAAGCTCAACCAACATATTACTATATTACTATTGTTCATCAATTTCATAAAGTACCTTGATTTGGATTATTTATTCATTGGATCATTTTTTAAGATTACATATTGGATATTTTTCGTTAGGTAATGCCATTTCTTACCAGAGACAGCTACTGAGTGGATGAATTGAATGACACTCTATGATGATGACGGGTTCAAAAAACGAAATTCTGAAGCCGAATGCAATAATACACTGCAGACACTTCCGTGCATTTTAGTCCCCTTTCCTGAAGATAAATAAGGACTGAATTACAAGATCATTTCTGCTCCTCAAATGAATTTCCAGAAAATGTAATCACATTATGTATCCAAACAAACTGAATTTGAAAATGACCCAGTTTGGTTAAGTGGTATCATACACTATTTCTGCAGTTAGGGGGCTCCACAGGCTGTCTGTACCCACTGTATACAACCTGCACTGTACTTTTGGTGTGTGAGAAGGAGTTTTCTGCCTGCCACATCAATTGCCCCTTGAGGATGATTCGTGTTTATTGAACAGAACTTAATTTGATTTAATTCCTCACAGGCACACTGTCCTGATCTAGTGCCGTTTTTTCTTCTTCTACTGGCTTAGAATTACACCAGTGGCTGTTTTCTTAGTGCAGTTGCTGGAATGTGTGTGTGTGTGTGTGCCAACAGAGAGAAATCTAGAACTCAGGGGCAATGGGTGTATTTGGCTGAGTCTGCTTGCTCGAAAATAGAGAAAGAAAGAGGCTGATTACTGTTGGAGACAAACACATACATAACAGACGTAAACCCCGTTGTTAATTTTAACAGCTTGTTGTTTCTGTTGTTTCCACTTTTTCTTTATGTAGCTCCATGTTAATGAAACATTGTCTCCTCTAGATGATTTCCTCACATTTTCCAGTCTGGGACCCAGATTTGAATCTGTCAGTGAGTCTAATGTGGATGATATTGTGCAGTGAATTAGCTTTTATACTGTTTTCTGCTGAGTGGAGATGTCTCTCAATAGTCATCAGTCAAAAATCCTGCAGGCATTCAACCTCTTATTTAGGGAAAAATACACTTGATGTTGAATATTTCTAAATTAGATAACATCTGTTCTGTAGTTTAATCCCATTTTAGTTTTGAAATGTTCGAGAAATCCCTTTAGAAAAGTAGTTGGTGCTTCCATTACTGTGGGTTTGTAATGAAACTATGCAACAGGTTTAATGCTCTGATCCGGACATGTGCCTGTTTATGTTAATGTCTTGATTTCAGGCACCAACATGCCTAGATAACCTCCAACACAAATAATAACACTGTGCATGCATGTAACTGTGCTGTAATGTCTTCACTTAAAGGAAGCCTAATACTGTCAGTTACATGTAGATATAATCTCTTCATGGTACAATCCATCAGCTATAGGTCAGATTTAGCGTATTGATCCCAGAAACTGTTCATAGAGATTATTGATAGAATAGTTTACCCTGCACAGTACACATGAGGCCTTGTGGTCATTTTCAACATATCTATGCACCAAATTCAGCACAGATTTCACAGATTTTTAACCCAATTTTAGACCTGTAACCCTTGAGCTTGTCAGCTGAGGGCCATGGGGGTTCAGTGCAGCCACCAGAGGGACTTTGTTTTAGAGGCACTGGGACAGAGATCTAACCCACTTGAGAAAATGGGCTTTAGAGAATGTTATGTCCAAAGGGAACAATTATATGTTGTAGTATAGCTTGACAATTATTGATAATTTAGTTTGTCTTGTTGTGATAAAATGTCGGCTAAATGATCAATGTGTGCAAAGAGACACGGGTCAAGCAGGTCATTTGCTGTTGTAGGTTCTGGTATGAAGAGGTTCTGTGTCATGATAACGGATAAACATAAACCAGCCTGAACCGGATTCAGCTTGCTTTCATTTGCAGAAGAGTTCACCACCCACCTTTTTGGCCCGACATAACAGAAATGCTCTGGATACAACATCTTACCGACAGTTTTTTTCCACCTGAAAAATAAAGTGAACAAAAATGGTAGTGGTGTCAGAATGGTTGTTTTCTGCCTCTACCTGATCAGGAGCCACCAAAAAAAAATAGTAACACAAATTTTCTTGTATTAGAATTGTTTGTTAAAACAGATTCAAAGTGTTTTTTTCAGAATAAATCTATAGAGTGGACACCATTTAATATGAATATAAATACAAAGTTGGATACAATACAAATATTGTATCATAACTAGTTCAGATATGGTCGAAAATCACCTTGTTTTTATTGCCTTCGAAATACCCACCCTGCTGGAAAAGACGAGCCTGCAGATTTCCTCTGACACACAGGTGAATGAGCAGCTCTGCCCTCTGTTTAGGCTTTTTTTTTACATGCGCAGTGTATTACGGTAAAAAAAGGAGGCGGGCTCTGACCTACATGTGCGTCGCGTTTTGATTGACATGGCGGAGTCTCCCAGTACGCGTTGCGCCGCGCCAGCAGACAGGCAAGACCCGACCCTGGGAATAAAAAAACACGCAGCCCCGTCTGTTTGAAGACTTTTTTATTGCAGCGAGGTGAGTTCTCTTTACACTTCTCTTACGGGGCGAAGCCACCCCGCAAAAAAAGACGAGAATGGCGTCCGATGGAGAAAAAGTTTTAGAAGTGCGTGTCTGTGAGTGAGTGTGTGTGTGAGTTTGGAGAGCTTGAGCGCTGACGCCGGCAGTCTGGGCCACTTGGCCAGCGCAAAGGAAAAAGGAAAACGGCTCCGCTCCTGCTGAGGGGGGGTGAATCGAAACTTTTTGGGCAAAATGTCCCCGTTTATTTTAAAACGAAGTTAAACGCTAAACTTAAGGGGAATCATCGTGTTAGTTTTTCCACACAAGTCGAAAGGGAACGTTTTGCGTTCAGAGTCTGCTCTTTGTGGTCCCGGATTCTCAGCTTTCACGAAAGAATGTGTTTTTGTATCCGAGGACTTCAGATGGAGTGAGTGCGCAACAGGAGAAAGCCCCTTCTCCCTATTTTCCCTGTGTATGCAACAAATCGCAGTTGTTGACTTGCTTTTTCTGGAAATAGGTCGGTCGTGTTGGAGCTGCTCAAAATCAGGAAATGAACACTTTTATAGCTGGAAAATAAGTCGCTATTGGAAGATGCTGAGGCAGTCACATTTGACAGGGGGGGGGGGGGTTGGAGAATCCTATAGTTAGCGCTGTAGGGGGTTATAATGCATTTGGGTAACTGTTGAACAATGGTGATAGGGGTCGTGTTAAAAGGACTTTCAATAGAGTTTGTGTGTGATTGCAGAATGCAGGAAAAAGGGTCAAAAATCCCAACTCCAGCATATCCTAGCATTCCTTCCAGCCAGTCTCTCTCTCTCTCTCTCTCTCTCTCTCTCTCTCTCCCCCCCCCCCCTCCCCCTCTCTCTCTCAGAAATGACTACGTGTCTGTCTGTTTGTGCAGGGAAGACAAATCTCCCTCTCAGCCTCTCTGATGCAGACGTGGAGATCAAACATTGGTCTCCTGCTTTGGAGCGATCGATTATCTGCCTTCCACGTATGCTCGCAGGGAAGGACAGCGCCGTAGCAGAAGTCCTTTAGTCCGCCAGCGAAGAGGAGACAAGAGATGTGGCAGCTGTAGCTCGGGAATTTTAGGATGCGAAAGATGACTTGAGAGACAGATTTTGGTGGCTGTGCGTCAGTTTTTTTTTTTTTTTTTTTAATTGTAATAACAGGACTGTTAATTGTCATGCTGTCATGATTAGCGGTGGAGTGGGGTATAAGTGGGGCTATGACTTTTAGAATATCCCCCTGCTGTGGACTCTGGATCCAGTGGGCACATTGGAGAATATAGGATAGGGGGAAAAAAGAACCTAACACTTCAAACACACACACAAGCGCCCGCAAGCGTGCGCTTACTTTTTTTCAGGGGAGAGAGAAGGAAGAGAGGGAGAAATCCGATCCCAAATACATGACGTCAGATGACATTCCTTTGGTGAAAGGCTGATGTGGCCATGTAATTTATTTATTTTTCTGTGAAAAACTGATATCGGACTTTTTTTTTTTGGGTGGTCAGGGGGGGACGAAATGATTGGCTACCCGCTGAAAAGGTGCCTTTAGGTTTAGGTGAGAGCAAATGAATTCTCTCTGTGGCGCATGAATGGCCAATTTATTTTGCTTCCACAAGTCTGAGGCATCAAAAAGTCTCAGCATCAAAAGTTTAGGCTACGGACAATAAGCCAAGGCATGACCAGTAGATGGAGACTAGCCTTTTTTTTCCTTCTTTTTGAAATCTCTTTAGTTGAAAGTATACGTTTCTCTCCTTAAAGTCCTTCAAAATGTCTCATTTCTAAATCAGGCCCTAACTCAGACGCCAACACTTACCTAACAGGAAAAATAGGATTTCAGATTGCGACGGCTCTGGTTTGGAGCCCCAGGAAGTTTAGTGTCTGCAGCTCGAGTGTGTGTGAAGCAAATACTAACTGTTGGGTTTTGCAATTGATCCACCAAGTGAACAAGCTGTTGGTTGGTGCATTGCAGATCACAAAGGAGAAGTGCAATCCATATTATCGAAGCTGTGTTTTTTTTTTTTTTACAGGTCAAGTACGACACCCATATCTCTCTTAACACGAGCTGAAAGAGGTTTCTATCACTGTACACTGAAAGTTAAGCCTCTTTGGTTTCAACATTTAGACACAATGAGAATGTAAACAAAGCTCACAGGTCGACTTTTGAAAAGGTTCTGAACGCCCCGTTGTGTTGTCCTTGTATTCATAGCAAATTCAATAAAAAGTTTGGATGAAAACTCTTATTCCAGTGTTTGTAATGACAGGCCTTGTGCATTTTTTTTTATGCGTCTCTGTACTGTATGTTTGAGTGGAGTTGGCAGTGTGGAAAGCCAGGAATGCGGTGCTAGAGGATGTAAAACAGCATAATGTAAGCAGGGGTTTGCACCCAAACTGATGCAATTGCTAGCAAGTGAATTTCCTCTCCCAGTTTTAGTCTGCCTCTTGTAAAATCCCCTTCTTCTGTGTTTAAAAAAAAAAAAATACACTGCAATTATATAAGGGAGCAGAAAGAACCGGCGTTCAGACTGGAGTCAGGTTGAAGGAGGGAGTCATTGTTGCTTTGGCCTTCCTCTGTCTTCCACATGAATAGGCAAAGGGTAGAACGATGCCTTATGTAAGTTAACGACCTGCGCTCTGCAACCATTACGGCTCTGTCACTCAGGTACAACTCACTCAGCTGTGTCCGTCTGTGTGACGGTGCGTCACCACATGGAACAAATGTGACTTTGCAGCTGCTTTTGTTTGGTCCCACGTAATCAGTTTCTCAGTTTGTTTTAGTCCACTAAAGTGCCCGAACCAGGATTGGTTAATGGGTCTCAAGAATTCCGAGGATATCATTAGAAAGTGAATTTATTGTGCTTTACTGAATGTAATCAAAGTTTCACACCTTACCGTAGGGACCCAGGTCTGATGGACTGGCTGTGTTTTGCCTCTATTATTCTGAGACCGGTTATTCTAAGTGCGATGAGGAAGTTGTTCCCATGTTTCATAAGGACTCGTGATGCCAAGAGCATCTGTCTCCGTCTGACCTCAGGCATAATCTGGGTTCTCCGCTTTTCTACCCGCAGCGGCTTGTGGTTCGCTGTCGGCGCTGTAAAACCTTCAGGTACGCCTGGTCCAAATGGGGTCAGGGAAGGGACAGGGTGATGCCGGCCATTGTGTGTGTGAGTGAGTGAGTGGTGACCTCGAACATGTTATCAGAGGGGCAGTGTTACTGAGCAGTGCTGCTGTACCCTTCTGATGTGTTAGTGCCAAACATTTTTGAAGGCATTGATAGTTATTCCTGAGAGACACAAAGCAATATGCTATTAATTGGTAATTTTTACAATAATCATCAGATTAACCTATAATAAAAAGGTGTGGTTTGCTCTAGTGAGCGAGCGGCTTCCTGCTTCCTGCTCGTTAGGAGGTTTTACTTATTAGTGGGTTGGATGTTTGGCGTTGTTCCTGTTCAGTGAGGTCAAGGGGTCGATGCCTGCGGTGCAGGAGGAGAATTTCTGCAGTTTTTTTTGTTTTTTTTTTCTTCCGCTCGACCCTGAAACCTTTCTGTCTTGATGATGCACAGTAAAGCACGTGGCTTCAACCTGTGGTGGAGCGGTTTGCCTTGAAAACCGTCTCTGCTGCTGCTGCTGTGACATATGATGGAGTGCAGTGGAGCTCTAGAGGGGACACCAACCCAATCTTTCATTTATATTAAAAAAGGTGGCTTTATTAAGATGACAGAAATCTTCATGCCATGCAACAATTTCCTGATAAATCTGCCATTTATTTTCTCAATTAATCCGTCATTTTATCGATCGACAGTCAAAAACTGACAAATCCTCACGTTGTAGAAACTGTAAGCAGCTAATGCTCAGAATCTTGGCTTTTAAAGTTATATTAATAGTTAATCAATTATCAAAATAGTTGCAGATTCATTTCCTGTCCATCAACTTATTTTTTCAGCTGTGTTGATTGATAAAAAGCTTTTTAAGAAAGTAATACAATTTCTCATTGTGGCAATGATATTGAGCTTCATACTGTTTGTATTCATCAATGAATGATGATATGTCACCGTGACGTTGCTCCTTTGACAAACTGTGAACGCACACATAGTGGATTGTACAGACTCATTTGGAAAGTTTGCGGTAGTTGTTTTTGGCGCTGTGTTGAATGATGTAGAGTGTTCTTATGCAGGTTAGGGTAAAGTTCTTGGTTCGTTTTGTTATGTTTTTGTGTACGAGAGAATGAAGTGTCTTACATTAGCTGTTCGGGTAGTTTCCTGTTTCATTTTGATTTGATGATCTACACTTTAGTCAAACTAAACTTCCAGGCAATAAGTTTTACCATGTAAACACATTTCAAGTAAGAGCTGCACGTAAGTGTGAAGTCCCAAACAGAAAAAAACCCCTTTGTTGTATCTCACGACAGCTGCTTGTTGTCTTCTGCTTGATGCTTTCGCTTTCCATTTCCCAGCTTTTTGTTACTCTGCCGGTCGCCTAGCTGTCTCTCTCCTGCATGCTCTCTCCCTCCTTGGCTTCTTGGTGTCTCTTTCTCTCCCATATGAGCGCTGGCTTTTTGTTGAAGTATCCCAGCATCTCATGTTTGCTTGGCACAGAGCTGTAATGTTTACCCTCCTCCTCTCTTTCTTTCTTCCTCCCTCCCTTCCTTCCTCCCTCTTTCTCTCGTTCTCCAGTGCCCGTCTCCACTTTTTTTTTTGTCTCCCTTGATAATTTCCTGCATTGTTGACGGTTGATTTAGAAGAAGATAAAAGAACCCTTTCAACTTCTCTGCTCCCTGTCTCCTTCCCCCTCTCTCCTTTCTCATTGCCCTCTCCTCTCCTCTCATCTCATCTGCTCTGACAGACTATCATCGCTGACATTAAGTATAAAACTCCCCAGACTGTCATTTAATGTCACTGAACCTCTCAGCTATCCTAAACTTTTTGCTAACAAAATCGTAACACTCTTTAGGGCACAATTCAGTTTCAAGTGAGCCGTGTCATCATAACAAGAGACTCGGCATGTCATTCACTTATTTGATAGCTTCAAACGTCTTGTTCTACAGTCCAAAACCCAAAGATCTGCGCACTGATGTTGATGTTGTTGTGATACCTGTTTTGAAATCTTGATCAATATAATGTGTTGTTGCATTTGCATGGAACTTTTGGAACGAAGGCATGAAATCTAGTGGCAACAATTTTCAACCAGACCAGGGGATTCATCTGTTAATGAATAGAATATACGGTAGATTTAACCACGATGAAAAGAGTCATTAGTTGTAGCCTTACTTTTGTATAACGGACAAAGACGGATAAAAGAGTAATTACGGAGATCTATCATTGAAAAATGACACATTTATACAGATAAAAATGAGGTGTGTCATATGTTAACTATAGGCAATACTTCAGTAATAGTACAGTTACAGTGCAATCTGCAATATTTTGAATACAGAACACAGTTTGCACATGATGCAACGCCTGACTTCACCAAATACTTTCACTTCTCTCGTTGCTGATTTGATTCATTGCTCATCGCTTGGTGTCATTTGGAAGGTCTTGGCAGCGCTGTGCGGCACAGGGAAAGGCAAGAGTGACATTTGCGGCTTGGAGCAGCAGATGATGAAATATGAATGATGATGACGAATAGATAACTTGTTTGGAATCCAGTAATTGGGCTGTCGAGTTCTTGTAAGTCGGTAAAGTTTTGTGGATACATGCATGCATGCTTGCAGAAAAGCTGCCCTGTCCTGCCCGTGCCCTTGCACAATTCCTCAGGCGAATCATCCATAGAAACAGCTTGTTGAAGAGCTCCCCACTGGTGTGTGTGTGTGTGTGTGTGTGTGTGTGTGTGTGTGTGTGTGTGTGTATATGATTCATGCCTGTGTGTTAAGTTGGTGCTCTGTGTGTGTACAGGTGCACGCTTGATCCCTTCATCCAGCTGACCACGCACACACACGCACGCACACACACGCAGTAAACTTTACGTGCCTGCATTAGCATGCCAGGCGTGTTGATGTTGCTAGTTGGCAGGCCCATGGAAAGTTCCGCCAGTCGTTAATGGCTGTTTTTAAGCCCGTCTGTGAGCGTCTCGAGTGTGTATCTCAAGTGTCTTGAGTCTGCTGTGGGCTTGGGTTCACGTGTGTGGAATTTAATCTACAACTGGTTATATTTGTGATCGTTAAATGGCTGGAATTGGAACTGGCACACACATATTTTCAAGTATCCTTCTTTCTGTGTGTATGTACTGTGTGTGTGTGTGGATGTTGTACACAAGTGTTGGCGGGTGTGCAGGACCAGAGTTGAGGGTTCTGCTCAAGGAGGAAGTAGGTGTTCTTTAATGCGAAGCCACATGTTTTATTGCTTTGCCTTGTTAAACGCAGACACACTTCGACCCCTCCCTCCCCTCCTCTCCCCCTGTCTTCCCCCACCCGTCCCAGCCCCACATACCGATCATTTCTCCTTCTTGTTCATTTGCCACTCGCAGCCCGTTTCCACAAGTATAATAAATCATTGAAAAAAAAAAAAACCCCGCTCATGCACTTCATCCACGCTGGCAATCTTAGGTAGTTTTCAAAACCATGCAAATTGAAATTCAAAACTAGGAGGTAAATAGCTAAAGCTTCATTCCATAAAAGCAGGTTCCACTGTCATGTCTCTGTGTACAAAAGAATGTTGAATAGTGATCACAGCTCATAAATACCCGTTTACCACATCCAACTGTAATTCTTGCGCTGCTTGACTGAGACGTCCATCAAATCATGACTTAAATACACCTGTATTGAGTTATTGGCTCTACCAACTGTTGAGTGATCACAGGAGAATTGGAGGCGGTAGAAGGTTGGGCCACTTAACCTTTCTGATACAAGAGCAGCTGATGAGTCTATGCATGCGTCATTGTTACAGAAAAAACCTAATTAACTTTGAAGATAGTTTTTAAAAAGAAAATGCCTTTGGGATTTATCCGGCTTGGTGTGGACATGGCCTCCCCTACTTTCCCTCACTTCTCCCCTCCTTGCACTCAAGCCTGGACCCCCCACAGATCACTGAAACATCCCAAACACACATCCACCCACACACGCAGGCAGGCAGAAACACACACTCACACACCCACGTCCCTGAACTAGTGTGTGAAATCCTGAGGCTGATTGAGGAGGAGGAATGTGACCTTATGACCCTAGGCTGTGGGGAGGGGTGTTATATATATATATATATGTGTTTGATGTTAGGGAGCAAGTGATTGTATGTACACTTTCCATTGGTTTGCTATTCCCAGAAGTGTCCTCTCTCATTTTACTGCCCCGTTGAGTTTTCTTTTAATGAATTAAACATTATTGTCTGCTCTATACACATGTATACAGACACACACACACATGCACATGATGGAGTTAGGCATGTAAAGTACCCTTCATTCATGATTTGCTTGCTCTGTTGTGCATTTAACAGCTGTGTGTGTGTGTGTGTGTGTGTGTGTGTTTGTGTGTGTGCATGAACATCTCTCAGACTCAGTTGTTGTCTTGTCTGTGAGAGAGGAGACAGGTTTCTCATGTAGGTGTGACTAAATAGTCTTTCTCTCTCAGCACCCACACACACTCGCAACACTTTACCCACTGAGCAAAACTGATATAGTGATTGTCTCTTGGTGGTTTGTCTCCTTCTACATGCTCGTGTGTGTGTGTGTGTGAGTGTGTGAGAGAGTGAGAGAGGGGGAGTAGAATTCACTTCTTGACTTGGCGTAGCTGTCTTAATTAAGACTCATGGCATGCAGCCCTGATGGAGCTCGGCATTAGTGGCAGAGACATGCTGTGTGTGCAGGCCTGGACGGCAGCAGGTCCACTGGCACGGAATGTGGGCCTATTGTCTGGACTCGGTGGTAGTCCACCTTCACTCCTCCTTCACTAACACAGAGCTGATTATAATGATTGTAGGTCATAGCTCTTTACAATAAACTCCAAAAAACAACAGAAGAATGATTTGGACTTCTCTTAATATTCGTTTACATTATACATGTCATGCACCTCTGACTCTAAGCCCTCTATATAAACTGTGATTTGCTACATATTTTACTTGGTGTTTAGTCAGCTGTATGTTGCAATATTTCATGCCTATAATGAACAGGAGGGGTGCCATTGTAGTTACTAACTGCCTACTGATTGATTGATCAGAAAACATTGAAAAGGGGCCATCGCAATATCCTAGAAAACGGGTTGACATTATCAAATGTCTTGTTTTGTCCAACCAACTGTCCAAAAATCCAATAATATTCTATTTGCTAGAGAGTAAGACCAATAATAGCAGCTAATATTCATATTGTAGGTATGTGAAACCATCAAACGTTGCCAATTTTGCAGCTCTAGTGTATTCTAAATACGTTCTTAAATTTTGTAGTTGCTCTCACCTATAAATAAAACTAAATTCCTGTCATTATTCCCCCCCTGTAAAAGTGCATGCATACAAATTTGACTTGATTTAATTAAATTCCCCAAAAAACTGACCTTACAATAAGATTTTAAAACAGTCACATTGGACACATCCATATTTCCACCTCTCTTTCTGGACACTCGTACATAATTGTATGTGTGCACACACACACACACACACATGCTCAAACAAACACAAATATTGTGGCCGGTGTCTGATCCCTGAGTGTCATTCTGTGGTACGAGTTTGGGTTTTGAGGTTTGACTTCAGGGACCCATTAGCTGAGATGTTTATTGTGGATTGTACAGAAAAGTTTTTCCTTTTTTAAAGAAAACAAAAAAGTGAAAAGTCTGTGCTTACAGAAGCCAAACCATACACTAAACATGCTGAATATGCATGCAACTGTCCTTCATGAGGAACTGTAAGTGATCTTCAGTGCTGTGGTGTTTATGTGGAGTCTGGGCTCAGCTGAAAGTTTACTAGCTGGAGTGCATTGCTGAAAGTATTGTCCACTGCCCACCAACTGGTATACAATGTATTGTGTGTACGTATGTTTGTATATGTGTGTGCATGCTTGTTTCTGTGCAATGGAGTTCAAGCAATGCCTGTGCACCCAATTGGTGTGTGTTTATGTGCGTCTGTGTGTCGATGTGCGCAGTGAGGAGGAAGTGGCTGTGTTTGTTTAAACTAAGCACGCTCAGCCATGCGGGACAATTTAGCGGGAATGAGAACCCTGCACCCCCCCCCCCCCCCCCCCTCACCCTTCCCGAAGCCTGCACCAACCTCCTCCCCCACCCTTCCCTCCCAAAACCTTCTGAATGGGCTGTCTTTTGAAGGCCGAGGGGTTGTTTGGGAAGTAGGGCCGGCAGTGTGGGGGTGAGGATAGGGGGGAGCGAGTGAGGAAGAAGGAGCGCTCAGACAGGTTAAAGCTAGATGTGGGACGGATAGAAGAGGAGTGGAGGAGCAGATGAGGGAGTAGAGGAAGAGGCCGAGTGCTGATGCGTGAAAACCAAAGTGTTACTAATGTTCATTGGTCACTGGTCCTTTTTTGTGAAAACTATGCAACCGCGAAGGTCATGCACAACACAGCCGCTGCCTTATCTGAGAAACTGACTTGAAAAGGATCCAGCTCCGTGGGGCAAGAACGTCATGTTTTTGCTAAAGGGCTGCACGACGTGAAATCAACTACATTACACAGCAATAAAGGAAAGACTTAGGTAGTGGGCGAGGACACATGGAGGAGGCGTGGATGAGAATGTGGACCTAATGCAGCGCTGGTGCTGTATAATGTCATGATAGCATCATTTTGTCATGTCTGGCATGTAAATGGATGTCTGACGCACGTCCAAGGCCTCCTAAGGGAGCCCACAGCGTGCATCATTTTGTGATTACGAATATGTGAATTTGAAAAAGAGAAAAGGACAGACAAAGAGAGAATGTATGAACCGGAGTTGAGTTCGCCTTGCTTTATATCTCCATGGTTACAAGAGGAGAAATTACCTTGAAGGAACAAGTTGTCTGACACATGTGAAGAATAAATGACTCCACAACTGTTTAGTTTTCTCCCTGTCTATTCCTGTTCTGTCTTTCTAATCTTAACGATCCTTGAGTAGACTTTAGACGGAACGACCCAAGCTGTTATTTAACATTATTAGCACACTAGCCATGCCAAGACAGAACCCAAGATGGCTTGTGTGTGCATCTCCCCATCCCGTCATGCTACCCACCAGTCAGCCCAACTCAGCCTTTAGTCTCCTGGCTTGTCAAACTAGCCTCCATGTGTGTGGCCAGACTGAGCCTTGGAGATCCAGGGCCTATGGGAGGGGGTTTGCTGTGAGCTCTTCTCAGGCTCAGTGCTCCTTCTCTGGGCCACGGAGTGCTCAGCCCTCAGCCTCTCTGGATCGGATGGAGAGAAGTCTGAGCTGTGTTAGAGAGGAAGGGAGAGAGACAGGGAGGAGGGGGAGAAAAGGAGAAGAAAAATCTGGAAGCGCTGCCATGAAGAAGAGTGAGTCATGTTCATGTGCTTGTGGGAGAATAGCCACTTCCTCTGTATTAAACGCTCACCAACAAAACGGCATTTCTTTCTGTTATGGCAGTCTGGCGTACTGACCGGAATCATGAAGGTCTTGGTATTACCAGTCATGAAGATGCCAGAGATGTTACAGACATTGATGAGGCTGATAGAAGTAATGAAGACAATGACATCAACATTTAATGATGATGATTAGGACAGGGTGGGCTTATGTTTATGCTGGTCGGTAAACTATTTAGTTGTGTGTGTGTGTGTGTGTGTGTGTGTGTGTGTGGTCACCAGTTTGTGGAAACAGGCCGCGAACATCTGTAAGTCAAAGGAGTTCTCAGTTGGAGGAAAACAGCGTGAGTCTGGCTGTCTCGGCTGATGTAATTGGTGGAAACGTCAATGTCTGTGACTGGGACGAACGGTATCACTCAGTTACTTTGTCTCTGTGTGTTTGAGCGCTTGCGTTGCCTCGGTTTAGACTCTCACCCAATGACTTACATGACTCCCTTCTGTTTGCATCCTTTTTTTTTCACACGAAGAAGATGTATAGGTCTCCTCTTTCGCTGCTCTCCTATCCTCTGGAGTTACGTCGCTGCTACGTGGCTACGTGGCAAGCATTGGACTGTCAGGGCCTCTACTGTGGGTTTACTGCCTGCTGGCCCCCGGCCCAACCACACACACACACACATGGCCAGCCCACAGCCGTACAGCTGCAGGAGGGAGGGCTCGCTGGCAGATGCACACATCTGCTGGAGCTAGCGGCGCCGTCCTAGTGGGAAGCTAACGGCTAACGCAGAACTCCCAGTTTAACACAGCTGATTGTGAATGCTCTGCCTTTATGAATAGCCAGGGAAAAAGTGGAGAGCAACTCTCTTAATTTGTAGGACTCATTCAATTTTCTCTGTCTCTTTCACTCACACACGCATGCATACACGCACACACACACACACATTCTTGCTCACTGCCTGCTGTCTGTGGTATGACAGGCAGGACTAATGTTTGTTCTGGAGCAATAACACAATTAGGATTCCACACATTTCTTTCTCCACACACACTCAACGTTCGGCCCCCCCGCCCCCCCCCCCCCCCCATTTTCTCTCTTCTCCTCTTTCCTCTCCCCTTTCCTCCTGTCTTCTGTTCTTTCCCTCCTCAGTTAACAGATTGCTGTCAATTCCGCCTTGCACAGACAGGCAACAGATGATATTGATTTAATAACACCAAATGGCTTAGTTTTTGACAAAACTTCAGAGCTCTCCCAGTCACGTGTGTGTGTGTGTGTGTGAGTGAGAGAGAGAGAGAGAGAGAGAGAGAACTTTATTCTTGGCACAGTTCTCTTTTTCGGTCCACTGCTCTTCCGCTTAGGGTTCGATGCAGGTGATCTTCCACCATACACCAAGTAACCTTTCCCTCTCTGTCCCACTCAGACACTGAAGCTACTCTCCCTCAGCTCCTGACCTGAGTGTAAAATAGCCATTTCCTCTTCATTTTGTTCTCAAGGAAAACTGATGCCTCACCTCCCCCGCCCTTCCCCCTCTCCCTCCCCCCTTCTCAATTTCTCTCCTCTGTCTCCTTTTCTTTCTCTGCTGCCTCTCACCTTTCTTTCTCTCTTATCCTGTTTTGTGTTCCGCTGTGTGTTGAGGGTGTTGTCTTGATCCTGTGTGTGTGTGTGCAAAATTATGTAACTGTAGTCTATCCCTGGGAATGGACCGCCACTTCTTTGAGCTCCGCTTTTACTTCCTCCCGCCCACTGCCTCAGCAACAGCCTATAAAGGGAGCCGATGGCTTCCCGTCAGCCAGTGGGAGAGGGCAGCTGTGTTTTGACAGGGTAGTGGAATGTGAGGAAGGCGGGGTCTTTCCAGGAAGTGGATGGCAATAGAGTCAGATCCTGGAGACTTTGGCTGAGCTACTTATTTAGCACACTGAAAAAGATTGAAGGCTGATCCACTTTTTTTGTTATGTTGAAACAAGTTGATCAAAGCTGTAAGTGTTTTTGTTTTTGCGTGTGTACAAGAACGTTCTGTATTTTCACTGAATAAAATAATTCTTCCCGTCTAAACTCTATCTTTTGATTCCTTTAAAGTTATCTGAAGTTGGACATTGTGTATGTTGACGAAGAGAAAGATGGACAGACAACATAGGCGTCACTTGAATCTTAAAAAGTCTCAGTAGGAGAGCGGGGGGAAAGGGAGAGGCAGATTGAAAGCTGACTTGAAGTCACTAGGTCATCTGTTTCTGGCCTGTGTTCCTGGAAACCAAGGCCTGATGAGAGGATTGGATGGGTGGATAGATGGGAGGATGACAGGGGAGAAAGGCTTTGCCCGAGGTGCTTATTTTATACGTGTGTGTGCGCGTGTGTGTGTGGAGGGTGAGGGATGGATGGGGGAGAGAAGTGCTGAGACTGTCGTTTAGCAGGCTGAGTCCTGACTTGTCGGTGCTCCGGCTGCACACAATGATCTGCAGAATGCCTGGCATTTAGAGGGAAAAAAAGGAGACAAGAGGAAAGAGAAAATCAAAGAGAAAAGACTGGTTCTATGAAAGGACTAATCCAGGAAAAGAATGAATGATGCCGCCACTTTATCTGGGATTAATTAAATGCAGCATGACAGTTCAAGATTTCATCAGAAACTAATATCAATGTTCGGGGAGTTCATGCGTTTTTCTAGCACTAACTGCATATTGTTAATGGCTCCTCATCTGCCTTGAGTTATGTGCAAGAAGCAGGCAACCAACCGCTGTTTAACCTTGGAGACTCATTTGCATTTTGGAAAAGTGGACAAATCTCGTTCATGCAGGGAATGTTGGGACGTGGCAATGACAAAACTTCCAAAACTGCAACCTTGTTGTGATAAGGTAGCCAGAGTTTGGAGAAAAAGACCTGTGGCGAGTAAGTGCTGCTTGTTTGAATCCCAGACTGTCGGGGGGAAATTCCCCGATCGGCATTGTGTTTGCATTGACGCGTTCGTCCTTTGTAGATATTCCCAGCTTGGCAGGTCCACGGTAGTGATGCAACAGATTCGTTCTCCGCCCAGACGATCACGAGTTCACCTTGTTTTTGTAGAAGTGTCCTTGAGAGAGACAATGGACATATAATCGCTAGTTCATCGTAGGTTTGTGAGAGTGCCAGCTCAATGCGCTCAGAATAGCAATGTTACCTTCAAGAGAACACATTTCTGTTACCCTACCTTGAGGGATTGAGTTGTTTAGGTGACCGGTGTTTATATCCAGAGACAATGACACGATTGATTGATGCCGCATTCAAAAGACAACATGGTGTAGTAGCCTCTATGAATGTTGGGTCATTAAGGTGAAATGGCTTGATTCAAAGTTTAAAAAAGATTAGAAAGCCATAAGCATCAGCTGGTTACCTGAGGCTTTTTATTTACCTTCAGATGTGGTTTCTTGAGGTGCTGGATCTCATCTGTTTGGGGGGGGGGGGGGGGGGGGGTGGGGGGGGGGGGGGGGGTGGGGGGACGCTCTCAAGGCCTGTATTCAGGTGGTTTGGAGGAGCTTGTTCGTACAAGGTTTGCAGGAGGAACGTGTGTGTGTGTGCGCGCTCATATGTGTTCGTTGCATTCCACTCCACCCGTTCCGAGTTCTTCTTCGTGGATGACATATCATTACCGCAATTACAGGGCAGGAGGACTGCAACCATAGACACACACACACACACACACACACACACGTACAGAGGCGTGCACACATAAACGCTCTGCACAAATGTCTGCACACACATATAAAAGACAAATGCATGAAGGCAAATTGAAGAACAAGCTGAAGCTCTGAATTTTGCTTCAGACAGTTTGCATCTGTCCGTCTCTTTAAGCCTCTCAATACACACCCTTTCTCTCTCTCTCTCTCTCTCTCACTCTCTCACACACACACACACACACACACACACTGCATATGTGCAGAAAGCTGCCAGCCGACGTGGGAACCCGAAGAGGTTCCATTTTTTTATAAATCCCCTCTCTGTCTTTCCCAAATGTGTGTGTGTGTGTGTGTGTGTGTGTGTGTGTGTGTTCACGCTCCCCTCAGAATAAGCACAAGCACAGCATTCCTCTTTGCCTTCCTCTCCACCCTTCTTTCCCTCTTCCCTCCCCCCTCCCCCTCCCCCTGCCTCCTTCTCTGCATCTCCCCCTTCTCCACCCCAGCTCTCTCTCTCTCTCTCTCTCTCTCTCTCTGTCTCTCTCTCTCTTGCTCTCTCCTGGTAAAAAGGTACTCACTCAATCTGTGTGTGTATGTTAGAAAGAGGGCGAGTGAGAAAGAGAGAGCAGGTCTCTCCTAGAATGAATACCTTTTGTAAAAGGAGCTGGGGTTGAATGGGAGTGGTGTTGGTGGCAGTTTCCCACCATATTTAGAAGCTACCCCCATCCCTCTTGCTCCAAACGCGCACACTCACAGACACATTGACACTTGTGTGTGTGCGTATTAAATGCCAGCACAGATTAAAGTTGTCAGTTGATTAAATGGATTTAAAAGGACTTGGATCAATCCCAGTAATGTTTGGCACAAACTGTGTTTGTGTGCATGTGTGTGCGTGTATGCCTGAGCACTGCAGTGAATAGATACCCATTCAGTTCTCGGCACTGACACCTGAGAGCGTTCCTTGCTGCTTAACGCATCCAGAATGAAGAAGAGGATACCTACACCTATGTTTCTGTTATCTCTCTCCTTTTGTGTCGCTACATTTACATGCACGTTACAAATCAGGTACACCAATGTCATTTTTAGGCTTACACCAATGTCTAATATTCTCTGTCAATACAGGAAGCGCATGTATAATAGATAGATAGATAGATAGATAGATATGTACTTTATTCATCCCCAGGGGGAAATTTGTATGTTACAGCATTGCCACTACAATGCATGTCCACTGAGCGTGCTTTCGGCCTGTGTGTGACATATTCATATGAGGCAACTGTCCCGGGGTTCATTTGTCATGCTCATGACTGTTAAGCAGAATTACAGAGAATGACATTACCTAAGTAACAAATGAAGTTCAGTTTCAGTTTCAATTCTCTCTCTCTTGTTTCTCTTTTTTGTTGTTGGTGTGAATATGTTTCTCTTCTGTCTTTTAATCACATGGTTGACGGTATTTAAAAATGGCCGTCGTGTAGGATTCTTGCAAAGCTTGCGTATGAGCAGCAGTCGGCGAAGTTCAGCAGTCCAAACTCCACCCCAGTACTTTGCAGCCCAATGAAAACTACTACCTTGGTTGCAGGGCAGTTTTTTTTGTGGTCGGAATCAAGAAACCAAAATCAGAACCAGCTTTTTACGTTCCTGAAAGAGTTCCCAAGTTCCTGGAAAAGTGTGGTGTGCTGAATAAAATAGAGTCGGCCTTTCTCTCTGTTGGTGGATGTGTAGCCTGTTATGGTTTCTGCGCTACAGACATCTTTGTTATTTTACTGAATTGTATTGACTCCTTCACATGCGGCCTGTGTGCAGATTCCTTGTCTGTCTCCATCCCTGGCAGCCATGACTGTTTCTCTCTTGTTTGAGTGGTCGACACGAGGTAGCCCGAGGAGCACCGAGTTCCACTGCTGCATCCCGTTGGCTTGTTTTTGGCAGTCCGTCTTAAGCTTCGAGTAGACTATGTTTTTCATTGAAATAAATCGACTTTCTTTTTCCCATCATGGTTTCAGTGTGCACGCAGCACCAGCCTCATGTAGCCAGTAAAACAAATCGTGATCACGATGAACGGTTTCCACTATGTAGAGATGACAAAGCCTCTTACTGCCGTCGTTAGCAGCACAGCAAAAATACAAACGAAGAGAGTCAGACATGCCGATGCACTGATTCACCATTGCTCTGAATGACAAACACCAAGACACAACTAACTTTGATCTCCCCTGTTGCAAGACTTAAAAAGCAGCAGTTGGACTTGAAGAAATACATGTACGGCCAATTTGCTAATGTTACCCTTATACTGTATAACCTGTGGCTTTTTTCATTGTGCTGGTAGAAACCACATGCAGTCACAGGGTTTTCATTTCCTTATGTCATCACTGAAATCTCTGTGGTTGGAAGAAGAAGCGGACTTGTGATCAGTTTCACACTTCTTGGCAGGAGTTTTTGTTTTTGTGATTAATTCATTCATGTGCAGAAAAAGAGAAGTACAAGTTGTTGAGAGGGCACATGACATCATTGATTTGTGTACATTGTATTGTTTTATTTATTTTTGCTAAATATGGGGAAAAAGAAAATCAAGACATTTTTTAAAATCTTCATCTTCTTTTGCATGAATGTGTGTGTGTTTCTATGTCTGTGTGAATGCTGGTAGGCAGAGAGAGAAAGAGAGAGGCGTGAAGTCGACTGGAAGTAAGTCAGACAGTCTGTTAGGTGGTTGTGAATATCCATTATGCTTCATCAGGATGGACAAACCGGAGTCATTGGGCGTGTGTGTGTGTGAATGATGAATGGCTGCATGAGTAATGACTGTCGTGTTATGAGGCTAGAGCTGCCCCTGAACATCAAAGGCTTGTGTGTGTGTGTGTTTGTTTGTGTGTGTGTGTGTGTGTGTGTGTGTGTGTGTGTGTGTGTGTGTTTTACTCTATGCATCTTTTATGTTCGAGAGGCAGTTTCCATGCTTACACAGGGCTTTCTGTCTAATGACACAGACATGTGTACATGCGCACACACGCAGACTCATGCTCTTTTACACACACACATAAACGTTCATGCACCCGGACAAGTGGGTGATTGTTTTCTGTATTCAACATGGAATTTTTCAATTTAACATTTTATCCCTGCTGGGAATCGACACCTTATTCCTCCCACATTCCACAGGGGAACGGAAACGTGTGTGTGTGTGTGTGTGTGTGTGTGTGTGTGTGGTGATTTCTGAATCAGTTGCTCCAAATTGCAGTGAAAGGTTAAGCATTTAAATTTAGAGGATGGCAATACCAAGAATACATGCCAATACTAAATGATACAATAAGACGTCATTAAGCGGAACACAACAGATTGTGTTGATCTACTAGACCGCTCTAGAAATAGTTTGACACATTGCGAGATCTGCCTATTCGTGAGTGAGAAGATCGATGCCACTCATGTCTGTGCGGTGAAGCTACAGCCAGCAGAGGGTTAGCTTAGCATAAAGATGGAAACAAGGGGGGCTGCGGCTCAGGTAACTTTTTGCTCAAAACTTGTACTTTACATGAGACAGACAGACAGATGTCACTTTCTTAACCTACTTCCTGTGGAGAGTGGGGGGTGTATGTGTGTAGATGTATTTATCTACACACATGAAGATGAAATTATTTTCTTTTAATTTCTGTGCTGTTTTTCACTGTTTTTAACTTTTTAATGCATATCTTTAAAAATTTGACGAAGTAAGCGAAGAATTAATGACTTTTCTGACAAGACGACAGTTTCGCTAACAGATACAGTAACACAAAAATACTTTTTATTACAATGCTTTCATATTATTTGGTGGCTTATAGGATGTGGATTTTCCAGATAAAATTCCTCACTTCCTGTATGCAGAAAAACACTTTCTGCCGGTAACTTCAACCTACATCAGAATTCCTCTTACATCATACAAATAGTGTTCATTGTTGGAATCTCATTTCTACTTCATACTGAAGTGTATTCATGAGTAAAAAGATTGTAAGAATATAATGAATTTCTTCAGGAAATTAGGGGTTATTTTAAGAGCGCAGGGTTATTGGAAGAGATGTCTTGGACCGTCCTCTTCATTTGCTTTCCATTTATCATATAAATCATATAAATCCCTGCTCTCTTCTCTGTCTCGCTCCTCTCTTTTTCCTGGCAAAGTTGAGAGTGGTGTTACCATCTGTCTGTGATGTGTCCTGTACGCAACTGTGTGTGTGTGTGTTCGAGGCAGGATGGCCAGGCTGAGCTGGGAATGGGGCTCAGATGGAGAGAGAAGGAGAGTTTAAGACGGAAGAAGAAGAAAAATAAGAGATAAGAGAGAGGCTAGAAAGACTGAGTGGTGTGTGTTTATGTTGCAACAGTATGAACCACAGCTGTGTGATCTACTAACCCTTTCAAAGACCTTGTCAGTGCTAGAAGACGACCAGCTGAAAGAAAGGACGCACAATGACACACAGCTGTTTTCAGAGGAATGCTGTGTGTGTGTGTGTGTGTGTACATTATCTGTATGTCAGAAATGGATATCAGAGATATGTCTTTACTAAAATTAAAAAGCATATCCCCAATGCATACTGTATGTGTGAGTGCTAAAAGCAGCTTTAGCCATTTAGGGGTGATTTCACTCACCAGAGTTTAATTGAAACACGCTTTTGCGGAACATTTTGTCTGGAGCTCTTTGTGTATCTGTGTGTATTTCCCCAGGAGACAGGATATACTGTATATCACCGCTGACGTAAGTGTATGGGTGCTTCACCGTTTTTTGCCGTGTGTATGTGTGAGCCCATACATTATGGCTGATTAGGTTCAGGGTTTGCAGCTTGGTTAAACACCTTGGTGAGGCTTGGTTCTTGCCCTATAGGCAATTAGGTGAAGCCATGTTATTTCCCACTTAAGATGAATGGCCTTCGTAGTTCTTATTTTTGGTTTTGCTGCTTTTAGTATGCAAGCAAAGAAACATTATCCCGATTTAGCCCTCTGGGTTACTCGCTAAAGAGCGGCATCACTATTGACCCCAGAGGGCCTTGGTCGACATCCTATAATGAATACTGATCTGCTTTGTGCTGTATTTACAATGCTGAGAGCAGGTGCAGTAATCCCTATTCACCTATCAAACTAAGACCTTATTCATCCAATCTTTCTCTTTTTATTCACCCTCCAAGCAGGATATCCAGTGCAATCCCTCCTGTATTTTACAAGACTATAGTTTACGAGGAAGTGCTCTGAATTAGTCTCTCACTCTGATCTCCGGTTTTCTCTGCCTTTTTCATCTTCTTTTCTTTTATGTTGACATGATGTGACTTGTTGTATTTCACCAAAGCCGATACGTCTGTGCAAAGCTAGTATAAGAGGAAAAGACAACGTATTAGGAAAATATTAAGTCTGTTATAACCACGGTTTGTAATGTCCTCTGTCTCTTTCTATGTGCACAAGGTTATTTTTCTTATCCTTGTTGAGTGAACCAATTATAAATCTTACCGTCTCTCTCTCTCTCATTGTTCTGCTTCTTTGAATAAACCTCACTCTCTCTAGCTCATTCTAGTATACATTATTCCAGTGTTTGTATTGGCTATCTTTCATGTTTCAGGTACACCTCAGCTATTAGAAATGAACAGTATCTGGCTTTTGATCCCAGTTGTTATACAATTGGGTATTGAAACCGCATATCTAGAGTAGACCCAAAGGAAACAGACAAATTGAGTAAAAGCCCCTCAGCAATGCAAAGAGGTTTTTTCCGCTCACAGGAAGTGGAAAACGTTTTGTTGTTGAGGAAATTCAACAATAAACACAAATGAAAAAAAACATACTGATTGGCTGGCCTAATACACTTTTGGTATTACCTGGCCTCACATTTCATTTTAAATAGGAGTAGTTTGACATTTCGGGGAATACACTTATTTACTTCCTTGTTTGGGAGAATTGATACTACTCTCACATCTGTTTTGTTATATGAAGCTCCTGCCGGTTAGCTTAGCCTAGCATAAGTCTTTTTACATGTCAGTTTTTGAACAGGTTAAACAAACAAGATGCAATGTGTTATAAAAAGGGCTTCATAAGTGTTGATAGGTGGATTTTGTTTCCTGTAGAAGAAGCTATGCTATGCTAGGCTAACTGGCTGCTGGCTCCAGCTTCATATTTATTAGACATGAAGATAGTAACAATCTTATTGTCAGACTTTTGGCAAGAAACCAAATAAACATAAATAAACATTTTTTTAAATGTCCAACGATCTCTTCATAAATGTAGGACTGGACTTTATGAAATCTGACCAACTTTAGCAAATGTTCTGCTCTTTGTTGCTTATGCTTATAAAGCCATATTTTATTGTACCTTCACCTCTGGATGAAAGTTTGAAGTATAGCAGACACTTAAGATCATTCGTCATGTTTTTCTCGTCGTTGTGTTTTTGACGTCCTGGTTTGATTGCTTTTAAAAAATCCCTAATTCTTATCTGGTTCTTATTTTCATGTAAAAAAAATGAAACATCTGTGTGTGTGTTTATAACTTAACAATACTGACGTGCCCTGTTCCTCATTCTCTCTATTTCTCTCTGTACTTTCCCAGGTAGGGCAGTTCAGTGAATTTCTCCATGAATGTACGTCACAATGATGATGACAGACCAGATTCCGCTGGACTTGGCTCCGCCCCCCCTCCTGAATGGGGAGGTCCCTCTCATGTCTCACATGGTTAACGGTGACGCAGCACAGCAGGTAAACACACGCACACACACACACACACACACACACACACACACACACACACACGCGCGCGTGCGCGCCTGTTGTTTGCATTCAGTCATCCTTGCAGAATGACTATACAAATGCAGCCACCACCTCTCAACGTGTCTGTGTTGCAACGCACACACACTGACCACATGCATGCAAAAATACAGCTCAGTAAAGCATTAGGAACACAAATAAATACAGACGCATGCACGCACATACACTTGCATCAATCAATCTTAAAGACATATAACTGGCTCCAATGATGGATCCCAGGCCTCAGTTTAGATTACTTCGGAAAAGGATTTGCCTGCTTCTCTGACGCTGACCGATCTTATCAGAATCCGCAGAGCCAACTGGATCGCCTTCAAAGTACAAGACCCCACCCGAGCTCGGTACAGGCGGCAGGAAGGGAATGCCGTGATTAAAAGCATCACAGTTAATTGACCTGGGTTAAATCCTGTTGTCACAGATATATTTTTACACCGTGTGCTTTTGGTAGATGAGAGATGATGATGATGATGATGATGATGATCATCCCCGGCCTGTTCCCCACAGCCCAGAGGAAGCACGGTGGGGGTGTTTTGGCTGTGACGCATAAGAGTTAGGGAGGGCTTTGGCTGCAACACACAGTAGTTAGGGAGCTCTTTTTAATGTAACACCCTGCAGTTTAAACTTGGTTCCAAGTGTGGAATCAGGATTCTAGACAGATGATTATATAGATTTGAACCTGCATCTGTGTGTCCGTGTTTGTGTGTATTTGTTTGTTCTTAGTCTGTCTGTGTGTGTGTTTCTTTGACCCTTTTAGCATCTGTCTAGGCACACAAGTGTCTGTGTTGAGTCTGAGTACATATTCTGTGTTTGTGTTTCTCTGCTTGCTTGTCAATCAGCTTTCCTGTCTGTCTATCTGTGTCTACCTGCCTACACCTGCATGTGTGTTTATCTGCGTCTGTGTGTTCCTTCAGTGCATTCAAGCTAAGACATCAGACACATTGTAAAGGTGCAACAGTACAATATTCTACAATTGTTTATGTTTAAAGAAATGTCTTAAAAAGAGCCAAAGGTCTACCATCAAAACAATCAAATCTAAATCTAATCTGTAGCTGTAACTCAATGGAATTTCTAATCAAAGGTTTCTTTCATTTTCCTTTCTGCAAAAGTGAAACGTTTCCCTGGGTTAACTATCTGTATACTAACATGAGTTATTATTCACCTCTAGCCCTTGCTATTAGAATTTAAACCGTTCCTGATTTAAAAAAGAGAAAGAAAAGTTATTTGTTATTATCTTCCGTTTGACATAATAAAGTGCAACAATGTACATTCCATTCCTCCCGTATGTCGCTACTTGACTTCGTTCTGGCATGTTGGTGACGTTTGGAAATATTTTGCATGAAAGGCCAATCAACTATTAAAATATACAATGATATTTTAATCTTTTCTAATAATGTCTGATCCCTCTGCAGGCCTGTTTTTAATCTTTTTTGATAATTTGCATTATTTTAGTTTTTTCTTCTGGAGTAGAATTTTAATTTTCAGTGTGGCTCTTTATATATCGTAACTCCAAAAACTCAATTGCTGCCTGAAAACCTTTGTACGAAAAAAAAAACTGGATAAATATTTCTCAGAAGATGCTTAAAAAAATGTTTGTACACTTCCGAAGAAGTTGTTTGGAGAATGTCGGTTCAGCCGAAATCATATTTTGTCAGTATGCTGAAAGTGCATATTACACTAAAATCTAGAAGAAGTCAAAAAAAGTTTCCAACTTAATATATAAAAAGCTGTGAGTGTATTAAACCATTAGCTGATCGTTACAGCATCAGAGACCAATCAATCTATCAAAACAGAACAAATACGCTACATGAACTATAGTATATAGCAGGTTTATACACAACGCACATATATGCACTCACACCGCACACAACCACCCACATGGTCTGATTCGGGGGTTTTCTCAGTCTTTGGGAAACATGGGTCGCCCTGTACGATGCTGGGGTTCCCATAGCAACAACAGCTGCTGCAGCAGACAGAGCAGGAAGTGTGTGTGTGTGTGTGTGTGTGTGTGTGTGTGTGTGTGTGTGTGTGTGTGTGTGTCTGAGGGAGAGGAGCAGGTCAGTGCTGAGATGGGAGAGCATGCAGACACTACAGGAGGAGCGCAGGATATGAGGATTTTACAACGGCACACCTGTAGAGCATAGACGGGGCTGTAGATGCATGTGTGCGTGAATACGTGTGCACGCGTGTGTAATGGAGGGTCACCTGTTTCATGTCTACAGCCATGTGTGCACTCTCAACAATCTGTATGCGGAGAATATGACGGTAAGGTGCATGCACACGCACTCCCTTCCTGCATATTCAGCAGAAACACTGGGAAATCAAAACACTGTCACATATTTCGGCATTCATTTGTGTGTGTGCCACCTGTCTGCATGTTTAACTGGGATGTACACATCACTCTGTGTTTGTACTGGTTTCAGTGGTTTCCTGCCAGTGAGCGTGGTTAAAGGAGAAAGGTTTTTCTCAAATCTGGGTGTGTGAGACGGCAGCATTGTCTCACCATTAGCTTACCTAACACCTCATTCATATGTGTGTGTGAACTCTGTGTCCGCCCTACTCAGGGATCCAATGCCTATTGTGTGTTATGTCACTTCTGCAAGCCTATTGGCTGCCCAGCAGAGAGTCTGTCGTTTTCTTGTGATTGTTGAAGATGTATGCATGCATGTATTCTACCAATATGCACGACAGAAAGCACAGATCAGATACATAGGAAGTGAATGTAACTGTGGGGTTTTTGTGTACGTGTTGTTGGTGCAGGTGATCCTGGTGCAGGTGAACCCGGGGGAGACGTTCACCATCCGGGCAGAGGATGGCTCACTGCAATGCATCCAGGGTCAGTCCCTTGATATACTCTATTATTATATTATCGTATTAACATGTGGCCTGGTGGCTGCTCTGATGTGTGTCACTTTGAGTATTTCCCATCACTTTAATCATATGCTGGCTGCACATGCGTACATGATGTTTGTGGGTTGAAACTTCACTCACTATTTATTTGGACAGCAAAACAACTTGACCATAGGGGAAATGTATTTCCAAATTATGTATTCATGTATTTTTTAAAGATTTCCTGTTACCTCCTAGCTAGCCATTGGGTGTTTATCACAGTTTATCATGTAAATCTAATTATGGAGACTTGAAACTAGCTTGAGATAGGGAACCCACACAGGGAATAACACGCTAGTAATTCCTTTATTATGTGCTGATACAGGTGAAAGCAAGGATTCTTGGAAGTTGAGGAGATGAATCCCAAACCTAGGATGTTGTAACTTTCCACAAGCACATGAACGCATCATATTGCGCCATTCTTTCAACTGCTTTATAACAGTATTGTGACAAATTGTAAAGTTATTCAGCATATATATATATTTAATATACTTTTTTTAATAGATTTTTTTGCACATGGGTGTACACAATGGTCCTTAATTGTAGTCTTTTAGTCAATAATGCCGCACTAGGGGCGAGGAAAAGTTTGCTCCTGCGCGTGTTATCTTCAAATTGAATAAGACTACAGTAGTTGAAAGCAGAGTCAATAACCGATTGGGACAGAATGGACCGCCATTGTCTCACTCTCTAGCTGCATCTGATATCCGTACATGAAAAGAGTGGACATGCAAGCCACTCAGAGGCTCTCTTAGGCGGAAAGAGGTGGCAGTAACACGGGAATTCCCCCAACTCTTGTGGAAAAGCGTCTCACTTTGATGATGTCAGCAGAGTAAGCTGTTACTCAGAAACCTTGAAAGGGCGCCTTTGTTTTCTTCTGAATCTCCCTCCTTCTGTCTGTCTCTCGCTTCTTCTCTCTCTTTCTTTGCCCTCTGTGAAGGTTTTCTTTGAGTGAGAGCACTTTTGGCTCAGACCCTGACTCCCTCCTGCAAAAAACTCCTGCCCCCCCCCCCTCCACCACCACCACCACCACCACCACCCCATACTCTATGTTGCATCTAATTACAGCCCGCCTTCTTTTCTCCGCCCGCCGTGTAATTCAATTTTTCCCTGAAATCAGAGGAATCGCTCTAGGCAGACCTTAGAGGCTCAGATAATGCCAGATAGAAACAGTACATGATGGGATGGGCGGATGCAAAGATGTGCTGATACAACTGACATAGAAATTCATAGATTAGGATCAATGAGTTGCAGAAAGATGGAAAGAAAAGAGAGATGAAAGAAGGGTTTACGGTGAATAGATTAATGGGATACCAGACTGATTTGCAAAAAAAACACACAGCACTGACGTATCCGGGGTCATGGCGGTTGCCTGTTTATTTGTGGGGCTGCATGTGTGCACTTGCAAAATTTAGCATCGCAGGCCGTGTGAGCTTTTTCCGGTGCCTTTTACTGCAGTCAATGACGGTTAATTGGGCGGGTGGCTCGGGGTCATGTTTGAATGCACATATTATTAATGTGGAGGGCCACACACACACAAACTCTTGCTCTCACTTTCTCTCTGTGTCCATCTGGAGGAGGTCACTGGGTTTAATAAGAGCTGGAGTGTGGCGGTGTGTTTTGAAGGCTAACCGAGTCGCTCTTTAGAGACTCTGGTGTGATTACTGAGACCTCAGAGCTCCGGGTTTGCGCATGCTTGTGTACTTGTGTGTGTGTGTGTGAGAGACAGAGAGCGAGATTACAGAGACCACAGGGCACAACCAGGGACCGGCTTTTATATAAAGTAACCTCTGTTTAGCTGCTGCACTGTGGTGCACACATGCAAATATGCATACACGTACGCACACACAGGCTCTGCCAAGGCAGAACCGGCAGCCGAAAGAGATTCTTTCATATGAGCGCTCAGCCTTCCTTCTCCTCGGCTCACTTCTCTCTCTCCCCCTCTTTTACTCCTCTCGACTTCTTTTCCTCCCGCCTCTTTGCTTCTTTTCTGCCTCTATACTTAAACCAAACCTGGAGCAGCTAAGATATTATTGTATTTCTTGGATTGATGTTAAGTACTGCTCATTAGCCACACCACCACTAAATGCTACTGGCTGAAATATACACTTTTATTTGGACTGAAAGTTAAAAAACGTTTAAAATCTATTCAGAACTGCACCGTGCACAGTCCAAAAATTCACATTTGCTCTGAAATGTAGAACAGCTTTCAGGCCCTTTTCAGTAGTTCTGTCAGTTGTGTTGCTGGTTCTCTGCTCTCCCTTATTCGCTGATGCCTTCAAGAGCCTGTCGCTGTGTTATTTTGCCTCCACGACTTAATGGGTGTTTCTTTGTGCCACTTTTGTGTATCCGCATCTGGAATCATTCTCTGTATCAGTCTGTTAATTAGCAGGCACTCTATGTGTGTGTGTGTGTGTGTGTGTGTGTGTGTGTGTGTGTGTGTGCGTGTCTCCGTCCCCTGTTTAATCAGACTGACCTCTCGGTGCGCCGGGGGTCAGCTTCAATTGCCCCCCCCCCCCCTCCTATCTCTCACCGTCTCATCGGGTTGCGCTCATGTATACACTCTTCTCCCTCCTCTTCCCTCCCCCTCTCAACCCCCACCTCTCCCATTCTCTCTTCCTCCCCCACTAAGACCATTCCCCTGAGCTTTCCCACACTCGCATCAAAGGACAAGACTCTAGAGGGTGTGTTAGAGCACCCTGCTATGGAATGTGAGTGTGTTAATATGTGTGTGTGTGTCTATGTGTGTTTTACAAGGCTGTGTTGGTTTACTGTGTTGTTTGGTCTTTGTTGGACTTTTATGAGGGATGATGAGGCCAGGGGGTGAAGAGCAGGAAGGCGTGCCCTGCCAGGGAGGATGTGACATCATGAGGCATGGGTGGCAGCGGAGTACTTGTACTTTGTGGGCTTGGTTGAGACTACGGTCAGCAGTTGATTGGCTTCATTTTTACAACATAATGGCGGTTTTACTGGATGTCCTAAATACACAACATTTCAGCGGAGGTGAGTAGAGATGGTTAATCTGTGCCGCATTGTGCATGTAGATGGTGTCGGCAGCTGACCAGCTACTCAATGGATTTCTGATAAAATCCCAACTTGTTTGCACAAAAAACACTTGTATCTACCAGAGTGGAGTCTTTCCAGTGTCTTTTAAGAGGCTAATGAAGCATCATGGACAAGTGGAAAAGCATACACTTTTCTTTAACATTACTGTTTGTAATGTTCAGATTCTTTCTATGTAGACTTAGCAATGCTGCGTCTGAAATCACATACTATGCACAACGTGCTCAGTATATGTACTGTGGTTCAAAAGACTTTTGTTTGACCAAAATGTAGCATGTATTCCTCCGGACGCACTGAACTGTAATTGCGGACCAAAAACAAGTCTGAACTAAGATAAAAAACATATCGCACCTACCAAAGTTGAATCTTAAACTTACATTTACATTGGGTTTACGGTGGTCGTTGTCGTCATTGCGTCCAGTGTTTGGATACTGTAATATTTCACCGGGAATAGTCTGCAGTTTGTGTACAATCGTTTTTTTAAGGTTTGGGATTTACTAAAAAAAACCTCACATACTAAATAGCAGAACAATGTAGAACAATGTGTTCTAGAAAAGTAAAACAAATAAAATAGTTCCTACCGGCTTTATTCTTATGGATAATAATACTTGCAGAATGCATGCATGATAAAGTCCATGCCCACTGCTGCATTGCTGCAGTGGCATTATGGGAAATGTAGTCCCATGCTATGCTGCAGTCCGGTTAGCCCAGGCCATTTTTTTTCCCACAAACGGTGGTTATGGAAGACATCGCCAGTGGGACCTCAGTGATGTGGTCTCTGCACCAGCTGTGTGCACATGTTTCTTTGCATGTGTGTCAACTAGACAGAGCGTGAAGCAACACACTCAAGGTCTGTTTTGTGTTTTACCAGCAGATGTGTGTTGTTTTGTTTGCGCTCCCTCTCCTTGTTACTCTCTCTCTCTCTCTGTGGGTGTATCCTAATTCTGTTATTTCAAACCTCCGCACCGCTGGAGTCGGTCAGTCATTAAAAATGTTTCCTTCACCTTAATTCTGCTCAGAGCTGCTTAGTTGGCGGATTCACAAGTCTTTTGTCAGACAAATACTCCCCATTGAAAAATGTCTAAGTAATTGGATGCTGCATTGAAATCCCATCACCTCAACTCTGCAGTTTTATCAAATTACTGATGTGGATGTACACAAATGCAGATATATCATTTCCATACTGTGATAGTGCAGCGATCGACCCCTGTGTATCAGCCAGAAGTGACTAACGTTGTAATGTCAGCTTTTTTTCCCTTTGTACAAAATGGCTTGGGCACTAAATTGTTATTACACATTATGAGGCTTCATCACAATCTGGGATTATTAACTAATGCATTTATAAGTGAAAACAAATTGATAAATGCAGATGCAAGTCATGCACATTTAGTGAGTGATCAGCCACTGACGTCAATTCAGAGGATTTGTGATTCCTCCATGCATCTCTTCCTTGTAAGTGGGAGCAACTATGCGAGTAAGGGCAATGAGGACATGATGAAGGGAATCGGGATGTACCCTGTGTTTTTTCTTCCCTTTCATCATTCAGCCTCTCTGTCCCTTTCCCCCATTTTTGTCTCTCTTCGTTTGTCTCACTTCTACTTTGGTGCTGATGCTGATATTCCTCTTGCTGGTTTCACAGCATCACTACGCAAGCACGCTGAGCCTCTCTTTCGCCAGTCTCCTCCCGAAGTGTGCGCTTCTACACTCTTGAGCCCTTTGATGTAAATAGAAAAGGGCTGGTTGAAAGAAAGTCTCGCAGCTTGTGTTTACACCGAGCCCAGATGGCTCTAAACAAGCTGTGGGAGAGGACACAAATACACTTTTCTCAGAAGGGCTTCATTTAGAGTTCTGTCTCGGCTGGTCCCGTTGCTGCTTGGAACCAGAGGTGGTTGTTTTGGGAACTTTTCGAACCCGCTGTGAAATCCACCCGTATGGGACAGATTGAGAATGAATGTGCAGGTGGAAGACAGCTGACTGACGTCTGTATTCCCGTCAGCTAAAAAGGATTTATGTGTATTGAAATGAACATACTGTTTACTTGCGTGTGGATGTGTGTCTTTCTCTTTGTGTGACTAGACAAATGAATGAGCATGTTGTTGTTATTGTTATGCCACTGGCCTTTGGCCCCAGGTATAATGAATCCCACAACCGATTAAAGGCGTGTTGCATATTCAAGCAGTGCTTTATGTCCATGTGGCATTTCCAGATATGTTAAAGTTCCCCTTTACTTTGCTCATGTCATGTTCTGACTGGTTTATCTCAACGCCGTCTTATGAAAACAATGTGTATCCAAAATCACAACTTTTCATGAGCTTAATGAGAACATCATTTCTCACCCCTCTGTTTTAGAATTGGTTCAAGTTGGCAACTGCTGAGTCTGTATTTATGGAATATGCTTTGCTGGAAAAAAGGGTAGTGGGATGGGTGGAGAAACACACATGGTGTGGAGGGATAATAATGGAGAAATTTGGGTGCATGCATCTATCTGCATTTAGTTTTTGCTTCAGGTTTTTATGCCCTCGTGGCCAACCGTAAAACCAATCCTGGAGGTGTGTTTAGTGGGAGTGTGTGTGTGTGTGTGTGTGTGTGTTTTAATTTTACGTTACGTCCCGTTGGATTTGGGAAAGTGGTCACCATGGGAACAGACTCTCACTCCAGGTGGCGTGTAGTGGAATGCGGTCCCTCGGGGCACAGTTTGTGTGTGCGTGTGGCATACCTGTGTCTTTCTTTTTCCAGTATTTTCCACTCAGATGTACTTTGAAAGAAACAAAAGGACAGAGAGGATTGTATTGGTTCATTTGGTACAGGGTACTTAAGAGCTTGACTTTAGTGTGTGTGTGTGTGTGTGTGTGTGTGTGTGTGTGTGTGTTTTGTGAGAGAGAGAGAGGGAGGAAGAGAGAGAGTTGATTGTTGTTGTATGCCCTGCCCAGCACTCACTTATAAACTCAATGCCCTCACACAGTAGGGCACACGGAGGGAGGAAGAAATGGAGTGGAAATGAAAAGATAGAATGAAGGAAAGGTAAATAAAGGGAGAGAGACAGAAAAAAGAGGAGAGTGAGATCAGATGCTGCGTGTCTAGTCGTGTCTGCTGCCATGCATTCCGGGCGAGGCCACTTCCTCTATGCGTTGACCCCAGCCAACCCTGCGCTGCTGACTTGGTCGGGTCTGCCAGCTCCTGAGACGGCTTTATTTGCTGTTGGGACCGGCCCACTTAGGGCGATGCAGGGTTTGGAGGGTGGTAGAGAAGAGTAGGAGAAAACACAGATGAAAACTGTGTCTGTCTTCATATGTAAGACTGTGTGAAAGTAGATGTGTGTGTGTGTGTGTGTGTGTGTGTGTGTGTGTGTGTGTGTGTGTGTGTGTGTGTGTGAGAGTGTGTGTGTGTGTGTGTGAGAACAGCAGCTGTGCAGAGTAGGGAGCTTGCAGAATTTTCCATAGAAAGAAAGAAAGAAAGAAAGAGAGCTTTTCCAGGGGATGAAATTCTTGGCTCCCTTGAAGCTCAGGGTACAGCTGGAGCACTTCTCCCTCCCTCCTTCTTTCTCCCTCTTTCCGACCTCCTTCACTTCCTCCCTTGTTTCCCTGTCTCTCCTTCGCTCTGTGTCTTTCTGTATTGTAGTATTTATTTTATTTTTTCAGTCTTGCCTTCATAACTCCAACTTTTTAGTGATTCGCATGCTGCTCTTTTTTTTTTTTAGATGAATAAAATTCATTACAACACTCGAGGGCCCTTTAGAAACGTTGAGTCCTCTCCACATGTTGATCATGCCGCTTTTCGGATTAGATTCAATTATATTAGTTGAATCTTTTTTGATCACATGGGACTGTTGTGGCTGCAAGTGGTAATGGGAAAAAATGTGCCTTCCTAAGGCCTCCTGCACAGCTGCATAGCATACACATGTGATTGTTTACATCATGTGTGTTTAGATTTCACAGGGAAGCCCCTCTCTCTCTTTTTTTTTTTTGCTCTGACCTGTATGTTTTGGGGAGGGGAAGCATGTGTCAGTCAATGGGAGGGCCCAAACACGGAGGTTGAGGAATAGTCTGAGGGATTGTTAGAGAACACGTTTGATATAAAGAGAACTTGGTTTGACTTGAATACTTATCCGTGTTTTGCCCCCTCTGGCATAGACACACTTCCCTTGCTTTTCTGATCACTCAGCAGCCGTGGGATGCGCACTTCAACACAAACACACAAAACAGTGGGATTCAGAGATGGGGAATGGGTGGAAAGTCCCTGCTAATCTAGGACTTCCATTCTTGCCTTCTTTCTTTCCACTGACATTCACACGACTTCTCCTCTCCTCTCCTTTCGTTCTCCCTGCACACACTTTCTCTGCTCTTTGCGGTGGACACAAACTCAGTGCTGTTGGGATTGTGACTCATCCACCAGAAATGCCCCACATTAACATGTGGAGAGATAGAAGTAGGAGAGTGAGGGGGGGGGCAGAAGAGAGGGAGAGGAATACAGCTGGCTACAGACCTAGCAGGTTGCGCACAGAGGGGAAAGAATTAGTAAAAAAGGATTGACAGCATTTCTGTTCCTTTAGTGGGTCATTAAACAAATTATTGCATGTTGAAGAATCAATAGAGTGAGAGAAGGGAGGGAAAGAAGGAAATTACTGTGAGACTCTAGGTCTGTTTACACACCAACAGCTATTGCACTTCTTTTCTCTCTCTCTCTCTCTCTCTCTCTCTCTCTCTCTCTCTCTCTCTC
>NW_022280037.1:9267300-9272758 GCF_004355925.1 Anarrhichthys ocellatus
TCTCTCTCTCTCTCTCTCTCTCTCTCTCTCTCTCTCTCTCTCTCTCCCTCTCTCCTTCTGGACATGGAGGGCTGATTAGGGAATGGATACAATGAGTCATCCGTGTCTGGATTTTGTATACGTGTGTGTGCACGTGCATGCTTGCACATGTATGACAGGAATCTGCTCGTGTCCACATGCATGAGTGCATGAACGGCAAGAGTGACACGTGGAGTATGTCGCTCCACGCGGTGTGTGTGTGTGTGTGTGTGTGTGTGTGTTGCATGGTTACCAATCCCAAAACAATTATATCTGCAAGCCCAAGAATAGCCTCATGTGATAATGCTGGATAAGATCTAGCTCGGGTGTGTGTGTTCAGTTATTGTGTCTGGATTTGCAAATGTATTATAGCCGTGTGTGTCTCATTTGGTTGTATGTTGTTTGTGCCACTGTGACCGGGATTCCTGTCTGTGTACACTATTTAAATGTCAGTGCGTTTCAATGTCCAGTGTGTATGAACAACTGTGTGTGTGTGCGTGTGTGTGTGTGTGTGTCCAAGTCAGCATGACATTTTGAACGTTTAAGCACAAATGCCCAGGTGTTAATCTGGCATGTCATGTTTGCCTGTATTTGGGCCAGGTACATCTGTGTCAATATGTATGTATGTGTGTGTATGTGTGTGTGTGTGTGTGTGGGTGTGTGTGTGTGTGTGTGTGTGTGTGTGTGTGTGTGTGTTGAGGGCAAAGCATGGCTGGGCTCAGTGTCTCTCCAGACGTTACGTTGCTCTCCTCTGGAGCAGACCCAGCAGCAGAAGTAGGTCGGCCCGACAGCACCCCTCCTTCTGGTGTGGGAGAACCGGAGAGAGATCTGGGCTGGGTGGAGGTGAGCTGGCACCCGGGCTACAAGCTGAACACTAAACAGATCTAGGCTTGTTAAGGACCGTTTACAAAGCAATCAAGACAGGATAAGATGAAGATCAACATCATATTCTTCGAAATTTAAATGTAATCGTTTGAAATAAAAAACCGTAAGGACCGTAGTCATTTATAGGAAGAAAAATTACGAAACAAAGATCCAAAAGAAAAACCTCTTTCGAACATAATCGGTCACTTAGGATCTTGGTTGAAGAATTCTTCAATACTTGTACAACCCTTTTGTTGTTTGTATTACTAAGTTTTTTCCCATAAAATGGGTGTATTGGATATCGGGGAAACTCTCCATTTGGAATTAAATCATTCTCAAAGAATCCCAAAAGAAAGAGGAAGAGTGTTAGATTTATAATAACACATGTTTTCCAATACTCTGGGGCTATTGAGTGTTCAACACTGAAAGGGCTGCTGCTGTCCTGGCCTGTTCCTCCTTGCAAAATAACAAAAAACTAAAACCAAACAATAATCGAGCTAATTGGGACAAACCTGGATTAGGGTATAGGTTACATAAAGAACCTAAAAGTAATAAATAACTGGCGCAGACCTGGAGAGACTGGCAGCTTCATATTTATTAGAGACAGTTTTGACTTGGAATATAAACTCTACACAAGTACTTCAAATACTTGAAAACCTATTTTGATTTATGAAGTGTTTATCCCAAAATGATGTGCCCAACATGAAAACGTCACCTGTAGTTTTGAAGTGATTGATGGCGCATCAAATACATGAAAACAGCAATGGCAAACGAGCAGAGATGGAACCGAAGACATTCATGCACAAGTCTGGCAGATCTGTTTGGCAGCAAACCGCTCTGCCATCAGACCCCATGCAGCATTTGGCTTGGAAGTCGGGTTTTACACCATTAGGGGTGGAAAGTTTTCTCCACTGTTGTTGCAAAAAGCTGAATGCTTTTTACATAGTGCTTGATCTAAAATATGAGGCCGAGCCAGTGGGCTAGTAATATACAGGCCTGGTTTAACAAGACTCGTAGCTTTTAATAAGCTGATGTCGGATGATAATGAAGTCGTCACGGCATTGATAGCTTCATCAGCTGGCAAAACTCAGACTGCTTACTTGTTCTCTTATGACACTGTTCTGTAACTTTGAGCTTGGAGGCCATAAGTTGAGGCGCTCACTCATCCTGAGGAATGTGTTTGCGCACACACACACGCACACACACACACACACATATTATGTACATACAGTAAGACCCAGGTTTCAAATGTAGCAACTTTCCAACTTATGATTTACATTCCACAGCAAATCAGCGGCCCTCTCAAATAACCGGCTGTCGCACAGAACAACACAGTCAGGATCAGAAGTGTTGGTGTGTGTTTGTTTGTGCACATGTGCATAGATGTTAGTTACGTGCAGCACATCAGCTGTGTGTGTGTGTGCGCGCAGAGTGTTAGTGTCGCTACTGAGGGCGGGGCAGAGCAGGAAGTCCTGTCTTCCTCCATCACTGAGCCCCGCAATGCCCCCGGCAAAGATGTCCGCCGGACTTGACTCACCGGAGATGGACCAAACGGGCTCTCGTGTGTGTGTGTGTGTGTGTGTGTGTGTGTGTGTGTGTGTGTGGTGTGTGGTGTGTGTGACTGTATGTAACACCAATCCGGGATGTGTATATACAGTACACTGTGCTATTTTAAAGTTGTCTCCCACGTTTCCTGCAACAGCAAGTTCACTCTTCCACCTTTCTGTCTCTCTTTCTCCCCCTTCCACTCATTATCTTTCACTACACTTCCCATCATGCTCCATATATCTCTCCAAGAGCTTCTAAGAGCTGTATCAGTTGACTAAAAATACCGAAGGGGATTTATATCATTTTTAAATCTCAAATATGTCAATAGGCCTTGTTCACACATTGTGTGTGTGTGTGTGTGTGTGTATGTGTGTGTATCGGCCAGGCAGTAGAGGAAGCTGTCGTGGGAGTGTCTCGCTCTTGGAGCTCCGAGGACGGATAACATTACACTGCTGATGCTTACATAACTTCCAGGCAACGCCACGTCACAACTGACCCAGACGCGCACACACACACACACACACACACACACAGGAATACAAATACCCATCTAGATTGGACAGCTGCCTCCATGGGGCGCTGATAGGGTATACAAAGATTTTGTATGTGTGTCTCTCTCTCTGCTTGTGTGTGTTTTGTGCTCAAAAGAGTCCGTCTATTTAGTGACCCCATGTTTAGTGACCTCCAGTTGTTTTGTATGTAGGTCGGCTCACAAACGGGCTCCTTTGGTCTGATACCAACACCACACACACATGCCTTCCCAGGAGGGTCTACGTTTCCTTTCAATGTGGTGGCCACATGTGCAGCGCTGAAATGAAGGGAAAGAGAGAAAGTGTTTCACTTCGTTGTAAGCTCATTGCTGCTTCAGTTTGATGGAAAGATCGCAAATTCATACTGACAGCCGGTCGTCAGCATTCACACTCGGTGTGTACACCGTTGATGGATAGATGAATGTGTGTTTATGTAGTGTGCGTCAGCTAGTGCATTATTGCGAATGTAAGTAATCGTGTGTGAGACCAGGGCACTTTCTGTGTTTGGAGTTTGTGTGTTGTGCTTTTGGGAGCCTAGTCGCAGCTGTCTTTGACAGCTGGATCATGGGAAACATCTGATGAAATGTTACATCATCTCCTCTGTCTGTGTATGTATGTGAATGTATGTACGGGCAGCTGTACAAAATCACAAGTTTGTTTTTGAGTGTGTCAGTAAAGACGAGTTGAGCATATGAGAATGTCAGCTTGTCTGAGATTGTGTGTTTGTGTGTGTGTGTGTGTGTGTGTGTGTATGTGGTAAGGTATAACACAGGATGTTTACCATGGGCGTGTGTGTATATTTCTTATGTAAATCTTTGTCGACAAACTTTGTGAGCTGAGACTTTTATGCCTCGACGTCGGTGCCAGCTGTTTTCGGGTTGTCCGTACTTATGTACATCCCAATCTGGTGAACGCGAAATCTCAGGAATACCGAGAAAGAATTCTTCACATTTGGCACAAACATCCACGTGCACCCAAGTTGAGCTGATTCGATTTTGGTGGTCAAAGGAAGGGCTGCCCTTCTTAATCGATTAGTCGTCTAATCATTTGTTTTGGTCTAAGTCGACAAAGATTTCTTTCGTCGATTTAGTAATTTTTCTTTATACTATTTTAATGCTAAATTACTTATTTCCAAGAAACTTATGAACACATCTCTGCTAAACACAAGATTTAAAGTGTGAATCTTAGTGGAGAAAGTCAGTTTTTAGGATCTGTTGATTAAAACAACTCATCTATTAGTCGACAAAATCGTATGAGTGTTATTCGACTGAGAATTTCTTAGGTCGAGGACAGCCTCAGTCAAAGGTGGCTGTGACTTCAGAAACACTTTTTTTTTTTTTGACCATGACTCAAGAATTCATATGCCCATAATGTGTGACAATTTCACCCAAATGTCTAATAGAAAAGTTGATGACGTTCTTGACCGACGGATGTAAACTGCAACTTCACTGGCTGGCGGAGGCATTCAGCCGTGAGGCGGTAATTCTAGTTTACCACGCGTCATTGGAATTTGTTCTGTAACTTGTTGCTCTCCTCACGACAATAGTGTTTTCCCATTCAACATCTGTCCGTGTTCCTCTCTCCGCTCTTCCCCCGGTGTGTCAATGTTGTTGTTGTTGTTGTTGTTTTGTCTCTCTTTGTTGCAGTAATTCGTCATCATTCCTGTGGTCTTCTTGGTTGCTTTAGACAGCGGCTCTCAAACAAATATGCTCACTTGTCGCTGAGGAGTGCAGGCAGTGTGTGAGAGTGGATGAGCTCCGGGTGACATCCAGTCTGTGTCAGTCTGTGTGTTCATGGGATACGTGGTCCTAACAGTAATTATGAGAAACACTGTTTGTTTTTGGAAACTATACCAAGTTTTCAATATTAAATGGGAGTATAGTGAAAATGAGTGACTCCTCATTGAGCCGGATGCCCCTCAAAGGGACCAAATTAGACATGCTTATGCCCTTCAGTTGCTCAGTTAATACTGCGATGTCATCCCGCATGCAGGATATGACCTCATAAGTGATCCCCGACCTGACCTCCCCGGTAGTCGGAAGCGGAAGAAGCGACAGATGGAAGATGAGAGGGGGAGTGGAGTTTGTTAGCTGTGTTGTCTGGCGTTCCAGCAGGATTAGGCAGAGGAAGTCGTGACTCTGTTTGTGGTGCTTAAAGGGCAAAGCTGGAGCCTAGACCAGAGAGTGACGTTACCACAGTGTGGATCACGGACCACATTCACTTTCATGTGCACGTGCACACACACGGGCACAATAACAACCACTTGAGTGCACATGTTCATCTGCTTGATTATCCTGAGCTTTTATAAATGGCAAACAGTCCAATACTATATGACTTGCAGCAGTGTGTGAGTGTGTGTGTGTGAAGGGTAGCAGGACAAAGAGTGTCTTGTATATTGGGGAGGGGTTGGGGTGTAGTTGGGCCTGTTGGGTCCAGTCCTGGGGGCCAGGGGTGTGTGTGTGTGTGTGTGTGTGTGTGTGTGTGTGTGTGTGTGTGTG
>NW_022280037.1:9272768-9276352 GCF_004355925.1 Anarrhichthys ocellatus
GTGTGTGTGTGTGTGTGTGTGTGTGTGTGTGTGTGTGTGTGTGTGTGAGAGCAGAGGAATGCTGCTGTTTGCTGAGTGAAGAGCATAGAGGCAGCAGAGACTGTCCAAACACACGTCTGTTTGTCAAGAGTGTGTGCGTGTGTGTGTGTGTCTGAGAGAGGGCGACTGAGACTCACCGAGAGAGTGTGTATTTGGGACGGTGTGTGAGCAGTGATGGAAAGCGGTTTAGAGGGGCTCCGTGTTTGTGTGTTCTCCCCATGCTATGACCTTCTACTCAATGAGGACTTTCATAGTCTCCATGGTAGGGGAGCAGATGGGACTGAAAGAGGTCTGTCTCTTCATACCTGTGACCTACTCACTATACACACACGCAAACCAGTCCACACTGCAGACTTTGCTCAGGTTGTGTGTGTGTGTGTGTTTACCGTTTGTTTGGCTGGTGAGAGGTCAGGTAGGTGGGTGAGAGATGGAGGGATGGAACGAAAGAGGGCATGATTTAAAGAGGGTGATGAAAAAAAGGGGGAGAGAGTGACTTAATGAAATAAGTGAGGGTGAAGTAGGAAAGGATGGAAAGGATGAAGTGAGTAATATTTGTATTGAAAGGAGGGACGTGAGTAATAGGTGAAGGGAGGGAAAGAGGGAAGATCATGCTGGAGGAATTCCTTAAAAATGGGGATGAAGGAAGAGGGGAAAGGAGGCGAAAAGATGGAAAGAAAAGCATGATCAAGTGAGTAGGAGCAGCAGAGTGAAGGTGTAGAGAAGGACAGAGGGAAGACTAGCTGAAAATGAGAGAAAAGCAAAAAAGAGGATAATGAGTCTGTTTGCCTAAATTTCTCACTTACACAGTGAGTTCTTTATAGTAACTTTGGTGAAATGACACTTAAAAGAAAATCAGGTTTTAGAATATTCAACTGACAATTGACAGAAACTATTAGTATCATACTTTGTATGGTATTAATGGGCCTCTGTTTGTGTGTGTGTGTGTGTGTGTGTGTGCGCGCACATTTTATTCTGAGGCCAGTTCTGCCTCCAGCTGTCCCAACGGGCTCCCAATGACTTTACCAGCCTCAGACCTCCTTCATAGAGCAGGAGGAAGCGAGATGGATTGTGGAAAAGTCAACATAATTTGCAATCTGTTAATTCTATTAGATTTCCTTGCTTTTGCTTCAGAGCTGAGTTTTTTTTTTTTTAGAGAGCGTTCATGTGCCCTCATGTGTTGTACACTAATCCATCATACATGTTGCCACAGACATTGTCATTTTCCAAGAGCTTTAAATCTGTTTGCCTCAAATAAGAGGAATAATCTGGTTTACATTTACATTTACATTACAGGTTTATTCACTTGAATAAAGGCCATGTGACACATCTGTGTCACATTTTACACTGGCCTGCCCCTCAGTGTGTGGCTGTGTTTGTGTCCCTGCATGTGTCCTGTTGAGTGACAATTGACAAATGCAAATGAGGATTTACTTTAACTGCTTGGTTAAATAAGTCTTCTCCTCCCTTGCAGGTCCTGCTGAGGTTCCCATGATGTCCCCAAATGGGTCAATCCCCCCCATCCACGTACCCCCAGGATACATCTCACAGGTTAGTTTGTGTTTGTTTGTGTTTTTCCTCAGTCCTGAACCTCCATCTAGACATGATTTGTATTATGTAAAATTATGTAAAATTCCTGAAATGCAGTAAGGAATTTGTAATCAAAATTCTGTATTTACTGCAAAACTAGAGAAGTGTACTCAGTAGAGAGCAGATCTCCACCAGTTGTTTATGCAACGACTACTGCTGTAATGTTTGATTGAATGAATACAAACCACAATAGTTATACATACATGCATACATACATTTGTCAATTTTGCGCACAAAAATTTGTTACACGCAGCAGAAACAAGAGTTCGAACTGAAGCCGCTATTGATCACTTGCAGCCCCTAACCATGCCGGTTAAGAGCAGTGAGAAGTCAGCAACCAATGACGTATTTAAACAGTCGGTAATATCCGTTAAAATATGTTTTCAAAAACGATGAATCACTAAAACCACAAGAGTTCCTGGAAAATACAGTTATGAATAAGCACAAAAAATGTTAGTCAGATGGTTCCAGCAGGATGCAAGTTTAGCCGTGGACAGACAGACAGATGCACGCACACACACAAACACACACACTGCCGTATACATAATCATTTGGCGGAGATAGAAATGGTCATTTGAAGCAAATACAGAGTACAGCGGGACAGACTTTTTTTGCAAATTTTTTCATGTTTTGTTTTACTTTTGACTAACAACTATCAGAAGTGGATGAAGTGGTCATCATTGATAATGGTGGAAGCCATTCGAGCTTTTCGACGCAGAGAGCATGCACCAGGCATTACTCCCATCATTGCTGTTGAAGAGTAGTAACCAAGGCAGCCTCCTCTAGAGCACTGAGCAGGAATGTGCTGAATTTTGGGTGTCAGGGGGTACTTTCTGACTCTCTCGTGTGTGTGTGTGTGTGTGTGTGTGTGTGAGAGAGGGAGAGAGGGAGAGAGAGAGAGAGAGGATTCTTTCTCTGGTCTTTTCACATTCAAGTTTGACATTATGAATAGGGCAAAAGTTGGGTTTGCCTTATTAGTTGTTTAGAGGGGTTGAAGGTCATTCTATCATCACGAATCAATAGTCTGCCCTCACAAGTATAGTGTTACAAATACATCTCTGGCCTGCATGTGGTGGGATTGTGTTCCTATGCCAATGGAAGTCAGGTCATTGGCTCACCGTGGGCGTGTGTCCATGTTCGCGTGTGTTGGTGTGTGTGTGTGTGTGTGTTAGTAGGGACTGGGCCAAGTGTGAGCGGGAAACACTGTCACTATTACATAAACAAGACAGATAGGGGAGAGAGGCACTGGGGTGGGTATGTTTCTTTGTGGAGTGAGGGGTGGACGAAGGAATGGATGGGGAAAGAGCACTGCGTGGCGGGAAGTCGTGCATTGTCAGATGGATTTTGCATGTGTGTGCATGTGTGTCCTTCGTGATTTGTGCTAATGGATGCATTGTGATGTGTGTGCACATGTGCGTCCATATTTGTTTGTCTCCCCCCTAGTTAGTATTATTTGGAATATGTGAGTGTGTGTGTGTCTCCTTGCCAGTAAATGTTGCGTAGGTTTATAGGTCGGATCCACATGTACTAATGCAGGGACTTTGCCCTTGTTTTTCCTGTAAACACTCTGTTTTTCTCCTCTGCACCAGAGGAGGGGATGAGGGGCCTCCTTTTCTTCCTTCTTCTCCTCCTCCTCCTCCATTTCTCCCCCTCTCTTAGTTTTTCTCACTCGGATTAGTTCTGTAACCCTCTTCCTCCCCTCCTGACCCCCTTTAATATTCTCTCTTGTTGTATTCTGTCTGTTGTATTCTAGCACTGAGTCTGTTGCCTCTTAGTGTGTTTTTTTTGGGCTAGTGTAATTTGGTGTTTGTTGTTGTTAGGGACCAGCGGATGACTTCCCCTCTCTGCAGGGAGTGCGTGTTTGCTCACTGCTTGGAATGCAGGCCTATGAAAGTTTCTCAATAGTAGGAATGTGTGTGTGTGTGTGTGTGTGTGTGTGTGTGTGTGTGTGTGTGTGT
>NW_022280037.1:9276362-9278456 GCF_004355925.1 Anarrhichthys ocellatus
TGTGTGTGTGTGTGTGTGTGTGTGTGTGTGTGTGTGTGTGTGTGTGTCCCAGTCCATGAATGGGAAAGTGAATACATGTATGGGATCTATGTTAATTTGAGTTAGGTCTTTGAAACGTGTTGTCATTGAAATCTGCAGACCATCTGATCACAACATTGCGGCACTTGTTTTACCACTTAAAGGGCCAAAGCATCCTTTCAGCACAATCGCTCACTTGTTAACTAAGTTATGCGATTCATTCCTTTTATTAGATACCATTCGACAGACAGAGCAGCTGCTCTTACACAAGTGATTGACAGCATCATTTTGTAAGAGCAGGTGCTTTAGGGCCTTAGGAATCTTTAATATAGCTTTACAAACAGATATAAAGATGTTGAAGGTCTAGTTCGACAAGTTGGGAAATCTGCTTATTCGCTTTCTCGCCAACAGGTAGACAAGAAGATTGATACCTGCAGGCTGTAGCTTCATATAAACAGAATGGTGTCAATCTTCTCATCTGAGTCAAAGCGTATTTCCCAAAGTGTTGAACTCCTACAAATGTACATAAAAAACTAAAATCGGCATAAATCATATGTACTGTAGAAACTAGAGAAGGAGTCTACCCCCTCTAATTGATAATCTGTTATCCTCTTGACTGATATGCTGATGTCATGTACCAAATGCTACATTTTAACTTGATAATCTAACACAAAGTGATTCCTGAACCACTCTGAGCGAGCTCCACTCAACATCAGTGCAGTTTACTGATCTCGTATGACGTGTAGGTAAAAAAAGCCAAAAGTGAACTGTGACTTATTGAAACATGTTTTTCTTTATCCCACTTACACTCACCTCCCTTTTTCTTTGTCTGTGTCTCACGCAGGTGCTAGAGGATAATACGGGGGTCCGCCGGGTGGTGGTGACACCCCAGTCTCCAGAGTGCTACCCTCCCTCCTACTCTCCGGCCCTCTCCCCCACACACCACCTGCCCCCTTACCTGACTCACCCTCACTTCATCCCCAACTCTCACTCATTCTACCCCCCTGTCAGCCCCGGGGAGCTGCCCCCCCACCAGTACTACCAGCACCACCTTCCCCCCATGTACGGCGATCCAGGTACTGACATGCTGGCTGGACTTCATGCTACGGCCCCGAAAAAATCAGGGCATATATGTGGAATCAAAAATGCAATTAATAATCCGATTTTAAAAATATGCTTTGTACAGATTTATATTCTCTTCTTTAATCTCCTCCATTTTTTTCAGAAATCATCCCAGTTTATGGGATGTCTAACTACATCGGCAGAGAGGAGACGTACAGTAAGCCACAGCCCAAAAAGATAAAGGAACAGAGGCAACTAGAGCGACAGAACCGACTTAACTCCCCCCCCTCCACTCTCTATAAGGGCAGCCTGGGGCCAGCACACAACGGATACAGGTGACCATACTGCTTCTGTGTCTTTTTTTACACGACAATTGATGAACTGTTGTTCGATGAAGACTCACTTATTCAGCAATTGGCTCTGATCAGAGAGTTGAGAATTTAGTCCAATGTCAAAAACGGTTACTGGTTAATGAAATGACGTTGTAACTTTATTTGTGATGCAGCAACAAATCACACGCCCCATCGCTTGGGTCAGTGGGGTCGGGGGGCGGACTCTGCAGTCCGGGAGGGAAGAAGCCAGAGAGACGACTCCGCAGCAGTCCCCGAAACAGTGAACCAGAGACACACACACAAGGTAGGACACACACACAAAGCATTCAGAGAGAGACTGGCACACACTGTCGATGAACAGCAACAACGGCTCACAGTAGCTTTGAATGTTTTTCGGAAAGCAGACATGGACAGATTCTGAATGTAAAAGAGCAAAATTCTCTTGCAATGTGTGTTTCGGTTTTTTGAAATTGTACCCCAAAACCACCAGCAAGGAGACGAACTCGAATCTCTGGTCATTTCTTTAGTTTTTATCTTCAGAATAAGAACAACTTCCATCCTCGCAGACCCCTCTGCATTCAAGATGAAACAGATAAAACACACCTTTCGTTCCTCTCTTTCTCTCCTTTTTTTTTTTTTTTTTTTCTCAAAAAAAGTCCCCCAAAAAATGAATGGGTGTATG
>NW_022280037.1:9278556-9295386 GCF_004355925.1 Anarrhichthys ocellatus
CAATACCGGCCTTGTTGGTGAGGGCTCAGCCACGGGGGGGGGGGGGGTTGAGAGAGAGAGAGAGGAGATGGGAGAGGGAGGGGGAGTCACATACCTGTAGAGTCCTGCTTGAGATGAAGGAAACCTTTGAGCTCTGAGATTCAGACACCACAGCTCAGCCTTCTCGCACACACACTTATCGTGGTACTGTTCCTCTTTAATGACATGTCTTTTGACACGTCAGATGAATGTCTGAGTTATTGAAAAGTATCTCATTTATGCACACACACACACACACAGGATTGTCCACAGAGGGGACGACAGAAAAGTGTAACGAGAGACATAACTTCATCTACTCCCTCATTGTATCTGTCAAACTCTTCTTTAGATTTACCCTCTACATAAAAGTTAGCGTTAGTCTCTCACAGCATGGTGTCAGATCAGAGGGATATAACATCTGGGTCAGGTGTGGGAATGTATGCCTTTCCCAAAATCCATGAGAATGGTGTAAAATTTGAGCCTCACTAAAATGATCCTATGTTCTACATATCAAGAACGGCTGAACATTTGGGAACAAAACCATGTTGTAGTGTAATTCTTGGGTTGACAGAATTGTCGTGTATATAGAATATTGTTTGGACTTTGGAGATTACAAAAAGTCTATAAATATAACTGAAGTTGTTTAATCGAGGTGGATAAAAAAATGAGAAATGTATTGGTTAATTCACCTAAATTACTAACAAAACAAAGTGTATTACTTTTAGTGGTATCTTGCCATGCAGATAGTTTTATTTGCTTATGTTTTGAGATTTCTGCCTCCACCTCGGTACAGGAGAAGTGACTGGAAATGGTTTTGTCCTGCTCGCAGCATTGAAAATCGACATTTGACAAAATTCAGCAGCAACGACTCTGTCCGTAAAAAAAGCCCTTGGTCCTCTGGATAATCCACTGAACATTATCTCAGTTGTCATAGGGACTTTCTTTTCAATTGAAAGTAGTTTTCTTTTCAATCTATTCACTGACACTGAGACCACAAGTTGATTTAATGAAGTAATTATCAAATGTTGTTGTCAATTGTATCAACTAATTAATTGTAAGCAAACATTCTCTGTATTTATTTGTACTTAATACTTTTCCATTCCATTTTTCCGTCATTGTAAATTGAGTATCTTTGGATTTTGGCTTAACAAAACAAGCAAAAACGTGATTGACAAATTAATTGATAATGAAAATAATTATTGTTTGCAGCCCCGCTGTTCACCACATGATCTGTAAGATATCACGGGTAATGACCATGCAAATTCTAGAATTCTTCGCCCTGAGGCGGAGGCAGAATAATTTGTAAAGAAAGCAAAAAGTATTATGTATGACTCTGTGCCAACAGATGTAAGTGAGAAAATGTGTTGGTTTTTTTTGTGTGAATTTGGTCAAATAAGTATCATTGCTCACACGCTCGAATGCATTTAAAACTTCACACTTACACTCATAGAGCAAATGCAAAACACACAAATGCCGAAGAGGCATGTGTGTCTTTGTATGAACAGCTTCTTACAGCGCACACACACACACAAAAGGCTGGCATAGAACACATAGAAGACGAGTGCCAAAGCAGGAAAAGGAAAGCGAGGACGACAGCTCAGCCTTTGAGTATCATAGTACATGTAGCACATACTATAGTACTCAAACAACCACCACACACATGTAGCAAAGGAGCATGTCATCGGTTGTCTGTTCTGGTCTGCCAGGGTCTCACTACTGGGCTGGAGATCGGGCTGAGTCAGCTAGATGTACCACACACACCAACGCACGGACACGCACATGCACAAACACCCCGTGACTGGGCTTCCTGGAAAACAATCAAGAGAACGAGGGTCCAGAGGATTGGCGGGAGGTAGGGGCGCAAACAGAGAGAGGAGAGGAATGTCGGATTTGAATGACAGATGAGAGAGGAGGGAGATGGATAGAAGGTTTGTATAGAGAAAAACATATTTAACAGAATTCCTACATCACGGGAAACGGAGAGGTGGAAAGATGGAGAGACAAAGAGTTAAAGAGCAAACATTCCGACAAAGTTGCTGCTTGGCCCGACTCATCCAAGTATGGTCCAACCCGGAATACCACACACACACACACACACACAGCCGCCTACGCTTTGCCCTTGATGCCCTTGCTCTGTGTGTGTGTGTGTGCGTGTGTGTGTGTGTGCGTGCGTGTGTGTGTGTGTGTGTGTGTGTGTGTGTGTGTGTGTGTGTGGGGCTATTGCCCCTGTGCCAGTAAGGCAGCAGGCTGGACTTGGCGAGCAGAGTGTCCATTCCCCAGTAAAGCCAGCTCTACAGGCCCTTTTGCTCAGAACTGAGCTGCTCGCTGAGCAGAAACAGATGTGGGGCCCGTCCCCTCTGTTCCTCCATCTTGGCTCTGCATCATCACCACCGCAGATCCTGTCTCTCACTGGGAGAAACTGGGATTTCAGCAGTAAAAGATGGCCCAGCACCCTCAGCTCCTCCTTTGGTTCTACGTCATTGCCAAGTGCTGTGAATTCAGGGGGAAACCAGATGTGCGCAGTGAATGCTGTGTCCACTGCATTGACTTCTTTTGAATGGGATATGAGTAAAATGAGAGGAAGGGTCACAGATATTATAGTGGTTGGGGTATGAGAACTGTGGAAACAAATGTCTTTTATGTAGAGGGACATTTTTAAATTAAGTTTAAAATCTTTTCTTTCTTTTTCCTGAAATGCGCTTTGAGTCTCTCAGGAATTCCTTAAATTTCTTTTTCAGTTGCACAATTTTCTTAGCAACAAAAATAAGGGAAAACATTTCAATAATCCAAACCAAAGAAATTTCTAAAGATATTTGTTCATTGCCAAACATAATAAAATGTGCCACGATGGATGTTTTGAAAGGAAACCCCTGCTGGAATTTAATATTCTGTCAATTCTTCGCACATTCTTTGTGGTAGTCAGAGACACTCCTATACAATTTCTTTGTAATATTTGTTCTTCTTTTTCTCTACCCAAATGCAGTTTGGTGTCCTTTTCAAGATTTTTGTAAATTGTAATAACCATGTTATAAAACTACCAACTACAATTCCAACAAGGTTTATTAACGTAAACAAGAACGGATTCATCAGAGAAACCTTGCTCAGACTGTTAGAAGTTACTGAATAGAGAGGCACCATGAGGTAAGTGTACTGACTCGCTGACATTAGTCACACAGCAATATCCATCTGTTGATCGTTTTGATCTGAGCAAGGCTGTATTTCTTTGTTTATGAACTGAACATTCAATTTGTAATGGAATAATGTGCTATTTCTAATTTTGTAGTGGAATAATGTGCTTAAACATATTCCATTGAAGTTAGAATTAATAAAACATCAGGTGAACATTAACAAGAAATTGTAAGAGTGCAAATCCATAACTGTATTATGCGGACAACACCAGTTCACCTCTTGTATCAGTTTAGTGGGTTTTGCTCGTGTAATGTGCTATTTTCTTTTTGTTGCATTTGTTTTTACCATTAACTAAGTTGCAGTGCCAACGATCTGACGGTTTTAGGACAAAGCTGGTGGTGGGGGAAAAAAAAAAAAAGGCTTATAAAAGCACAATGTGCCGTAATGTTTAAGTGATGTCATTGTCTTTAGCTCGAGTGGTCTTTGACCGAGTCGTGACTCAGCCCTTATATTAACGTCAAGCTCCTCTTCCAGCTCCTCCTGCTGTTACTGTAGTAACAGGACTGGAACTGTGTGAAGTGAGTCACACTCCCACCCTTCGCTTACTGGACTGTTTTGATGTGGATCGCCATGGTGATAATCTCAAACCCCCACCCCTACAAACTACAACCCCTTCTCACAAACCCAAATACGGCCATGTTTGTAGGGCAAGATGGAGGGGGCAGTGTGGGGTGGAAGACTAGAAGAGGGAATGAAAGAAAGAGATAAGACAAGGAAATGGGAAAGAAGAGAAACGATGGCCAGAAATTGGGGAATGAAAGAGTCCAAAGACAGGGGGGGGGGGATGTACAGAAAACAGCGAGAACAAGGGATGGCTTTAACAGCAGAGGAATGTCTTTCCCGCTGATATCATGTAACAGGACTAGTGGGATTAGAAGGGGAGGTTGTTCTCGCCAATCACAATGAGTACACCAGACGTTACCCCATCCAGCTGAATGAACCTTGTGATATAAGTGGCAAACTCGCCATCTAACTACTGCACCTGACCGTTCTGCATTAACCAGAACTAGGTTACGTAATATTTTAAGTCCTTTCAACTGCTTCAGCAGGGTAAAAGTTCGACTTAAGGGGATTGCTCGGATTACTTGAAGTGGGGTTGTAATGGGGTACTTAACCATAGTCTGTGTATTACCTACAGCAACCGACACCTGCCCTATTACCTGGCTGGGCTTTGTATGGTGTTAGGAGCTGCACGACTTTACACAGCTAAAGGTCTTTGAGTTGAAGGCAGGTGCCTGAAGCTACAATAGATTTATTGACGGTTCACTTTCTGCATGTTCGTCAAAGTCGGACTAAACAACTGCAGTTTTTTAAAAATCTCTATTCGCCTCCATTTCCCTGCCCCTGTCACTCTCCCTTTGCTGTCTATCTGAGTGTGTATTTGTCTTCCACTCTGTCTGCCAGTCTGCAGTCTCTCTCAAGAGTTTTTGGGCAGAGCAGGGTCGAATGGGGTCAGGGTTCTGAGAAAACTCATCCCCCATAATCCCTCCCTGCCTGGCCAGGTCGCTACGCTGTACGCACCACGTACACACTTACATCAACACGTGTGCATACATGCGCATAAATTCATGGTCTTTCTCAGAAAAGTGGGGAGAGTTTTTGCATCGCTTGGCAGTTGAGACACTCATCTCTCTCCTCGGTGAGAGCGCTGCAGTGGACAAGGTCTCTCTGTCTCTCTGTCTATGTTTACATGCACACATGAAACCCGGTTGTTGAGAGAAATCGGGTTAAGGCAAAGAAATCGGAGGATGCAATTTCACGTGTTTATATTGAGACTTATTTATTTTAGTTTCCGTTCGGCTTTGGATTTCATTATTTTCGACACAAGGGAGCACGAATAGCGACGTTTCTTATGCATTGCTGCTATAGAAATGCTCTCTACAGTCCTTCTCATGCACATGCACACTTATAGAAACCGTTGTACGTGGCCAAAAGTCAAATTGCTCCTGCAGAAATCAAAGCTGTGTATACCATGATTCTTAAACTCCTTGGTCTGGAATTTACATGAAGTCCAATAAATACTATATAAAGACAATAATAATCACGGTTCTTATTTGCATCTCTTCCTTTCTGTTGTGGAGTTTGATTTTTGAATATGGATTTAGATATACAGTAGTTCCTCTGACTTTATGTGCTCCCTTTCACATTCTTAAGCTTCTTCTCAGTTTTTCCAGTGCCGGTCTGTCGTCCGTCTCTCCCTCTCTAATCCCCTTTATAAACGATCAGTGCTCTGGCCATGAGAACCCAACCTTCACCATGACAACCACAATCTCAGGCATGTCCCAACGACTTCTCTGCCGTGTGTGTGTGTGTGTGTGTGTGTGTGTATGTAGCCCAGCTGTTGAACAGATGGAATGCTCACTATGCAGCAGCAGATGATAATAGTGTGGAATCCAAGGTCTGTGCCCCTCTCTACCTCAGTTTTCCTTTCTCCACTCCGCCCCCACTCCTTCCTCTCCGTCCTCTGCTGTCTGTCCTTCCTCTCATCTCTACATCTCTCTTTCTGACCTTCCCTTCCAGCTGAGTGTCCATTGCTTTGCTTTGTTCTCCCTGATTAGAGGCTTCTAAAGACACACACACACACACACACACCCTGTGGCTCAGTATGTGTGTTGAGTGGGGGCTGAATGAGCGCCACATTTTTCACATTTTTTTCTCCGGGCCTTAAAGGTCTTTTTCTGTCCCAGCCAGGCTGCATCTAAGAACCGCAGGCCGTCATGCAGCAGGAATGCAAGCTCTTCACCGTCGGCGTGGCTCATTTTTACTCCAGCTCTATTTTCAAGTGATGCCACTAATTAAGTGTGTAGGTGTATGACATTAAAATGATTGTTGTAAACATGTATTTGCGGAGGACTGAGGCAGCAAGGTCCGTAAGAATTAGAGAGCGAAGGAAGGAATGGGACTGATAGACAGAAGGAAGCTCACATCCGATAGTATTTATGTGAATGTGTACAAATAATCCAAAAGAGGAATGAAGTCCCTCCCCTTCCGGTGGATCCAATGGGAGCTTATTTCGGATAAAATATGCTTGGTAGTGAACGGCGAGAGACAAATCATTTTGCAAGTCAAGTTAGTTGCAGATTAAATTAATAGTTTGACATTTTGGGAAATACACATTTCTTTTACTGAGAGTTATATGAAAATATAAGTGATGAATTCATATTAGCAGGCAGTTCGTTTAGATTAGCTTCATATTTAGCGTACAGACATACAGAGTTGAGAGTGGCATCAATCTTTTTATCGAACACTCGGTAGAAAAGCATAATGCGTATGTCCCAACAGGAAGACAGACGAACAGACAGACAGATGGACAAGAAGTGTTCTTTATTTGCTCCAGCTTTGATATGTGCTTCAGACGGATTCTTTTCATTAGCATCAGCACCATTTATCTTATATGATTAAAACGGATGGCCATTAGTATGAGTAAATAAGTAGTAATTAGTAAATTTACAGTTGGACAATTTTTTCAGAATAGTGGTTCCCACTTCACAGCTCTATTACATCGACAAAAAAAGACCTCCAGTAGTAGTGACTACTGCTATGTACATTGAGATCAGTGGTGCGCAACTGCTCTGCGCCTACTGATGATGTCACAAAAGTTTGTGTAATCCTTGCCTCACATCCTCCTAAACCCTCTCCGCCCTCTTTCCTTTCATCCCTCCCTTTCTCCTCCTCTCTGTTGATCCCTGGCTTGCTCTTTGTCCCTCAATTTCCTTGCGTTTTTGCACCTAATCTCTTACCCAGACTCCTCTTGCCTGTCTTCTCTCTCTCTCTCTCTCTCACTCTCTCTCTGTGTGCAGTCTGTCCTTCAGTGTCTCTCTTTCTTCCTCTAAATCCCTCGCCCGTCTGTTTTTGGCTCGGCCTGCTGCGCCCCCCTCCTCAATTCCCCGTTCCTCTTCTTTTCCTGCTGTCCGTTGCACTCCCTCGCTCCGTCTGGCTGTCCTCAGTAACCAAACGCAGGCAGTCAGATGCAGACAGGATGTGAGGTCAGACGCGGAGAGGAAGTGAGGGTGCGTGGGCAGCACATAAACAGAAGAAAAGAGGAGGTGAGGGACAGTGAGGACAGAGGAGTGTGTGTGGAGTTACAGTGGGAGGAGATTCAGTTTCTGTTTGAGCCGTCAGCATCAGCTCTTCGTGGTTCTCTATATTAAACACTTAAGCAGCTGGACTCAGCAACCACAGCAAGTCATAACACTCAGCGGTGAGGTAAAGCAGTAGTGTTTTTCAAACTTTATTACTGGTCTCCTGAAATATTACATAAATCACTTACTTCTGTCACAAAGTTTGTGTTTGCCAACTTTTTTTTTCATAGAGTATTAGTCCGTCTCATTCAGTGCAGAATTGTTTGTGCTGTAAGAAGCTACGTAATGCAGCCATTAAATCTAGGATTATTCAAGTTAATAATTTAACTTGGACGTGGTCCTACCTTTGCTCCTGATTTAGCCCTCGAGATGCAGCGAGCTACAAAATTACAGAAAAGCAAAAATGCTCAATCAAAACTCTGATTTTAAAGGGACGTTTGACATTTGCTTGATCTAATAGTCTTCATCAGTGAATGGAGTTCTTTTGGGCTGGAGGATAAACCAAATGTATTGAATGAATGACGTTGAGAATCTCTCATTGGCCTAAATTTACTCTCATCACAGTTTCCAATAAACAAATAAATGAAAAAAAAGTTACAAAAGACGCTGACATCTTCACAGACGTTTACCTAACTAGTCACCAAAGACCAGTACGGAATATCTAACTGGTTGTACTGTAAACATTCCAGATAATAATATATATAAAAATGGATACCTAAGGGATTGTTTTTCATAATTTTCTTTTTTATAAGATTCATATAAACAGCACCAGCCTCTGTCTCTAACAAAACAAGGAAATGGCAGAACATGATTTTTACCATTTGTACTGTAAATGCTAAATTAATGTCTCCGGTTCCGGATAAAGCCTTGAGGCTTGTGCTGTTCGTCAGCCATGCATATTGTTTGATCATTAGCATCTGTTGTTTGCTGAACGTGGTAGCTGAAATTATGCTGTAATAGAATTCCACCTCTTCTTGCCTTAACGCTGGTACCTGCACCAGACAAGTAGCTACAGGACTGCGGCATTAAACAGCCAGTACTCTCCTTTCTCTCCCAGCTGTGATGAATGGGTGGAATAAGCCGGGTCAGAGCTGTTCGTGCCTGGAGCTGTCTGTCTGATTGTGTCGTTATTCCACAAAAGAGAAAAGTTATGTTTTGTCCAAATGGATGAAAGGGGACGAGTGTGCGTATATATGAAGAAAAAAAAAGGCTTGCTAATAAGCCAAAGTGTCTAGCAGTGATGCAGAGTGTGTACTTTACCTCTTGAACTCTATTCACGCTGCCAGCCCCGACCCACACACACACACGTACACACACAGTAGCTTAACCCCCCCTCCTGCTATCGCTCATTACCAATCTCCTGTAACCTGATACTGGGAGACACACACACACACTCGCTGTCTCTCTTGCGCTTGCTTTTTTTATTCTGTCACACACACACACACACACACGAGGAGGTCAAGTTAAGGTTGTGCTTCCATGACATCACTGTTGCCATGACTCATAGTGTACCCCCAGGCACAGTGAGGCCCTCTCCCCCACAGAACCTGTCAGAGGGACTTAGACACTCTCACACACACACACACACGATCTCTCATTCATCACTTACTCGCAGTATACAGTGATCTATGAAGCACAAGCTGTTTTATACAAGTATACTGTGTGTGTCTGTGTGCAGTTGTGTGTTGATGCCTATGTGATGCAGTCATGTACCAGTAACACACTCATCAAACAGACTTGGTTTCATACAGGTCTTGTATTGCTGACCCTCAAACACGCACACGCACACACACACACACACACACACACATACACATACATCCTGTGTGATTTACGGTGGTCAGACTCAGATGGAGAAAGCAGGCCTCTTCTGGTCGGAAAAACATCAACTGCGGGGATCACACAGGAGGGAAAGACTTCCATTACACACACACACATGTGTACACACACAGACTCACTCACCCTTCTGACTACCCCGAGTGTCCAATAAATCACCTTTAGACGCATCGTATCGCTGGACCAGACCTGTACTTGAGTGTGTGTGTTTGTGTGCATATGTGTGTGTTTGCCGTCACAGTGGAATAGTCCACCCAAAATCATGCTTTGGGAAGAGAAATGACAAAAATTCAGATTTGAGAAACGGGAAGAGTTAAATGTGTGACATTTCTGCTTAAATTATCTGTTGTTTTAGCACAACCGTGTTAACATTTGAATCCAAAATATATTGCATAATAAGAAGCCTCAACATTTGCATAGAAATACATCCTTTTTCTGTTCTATTTCTGAGTATGTATAGTTATTACGCTTGTTCTTAGCATGTACACATAAGTTAACATTTACTCCTCGAAAACCTTTTCAGTTGCACAGGAAGAAATATGGAACCAATTGTTTGGAACCACACTTGTGACTTAGTGGCTATATCTGGTCCGCTCTATTGTATTGCATCTGTATCAGATGACCAAATAAAATGCAAATAAATAAAGGATGATAAAGGGCTGCATGAGAAATATCTTAATCCTGTTTTCTTTTTAGACTAGTAGAGTCATAAGATAAAGCAGCAGCATTTTATAGCAACACAGTCATATGATACACACATGGCCTTGTATTCAGCATAATGTTATGCAACAAGCTGTACTGCAGGGCTGCAACAACACTGCTGACGTCAGATGATTATGTGGTTGATTGGAAATGATCCGTAATGATTCATTTAATGATTTCTTGGAACTAAAGATAATCCAGAGTCTCCGTGTACTGAACAGAACAGTCACTGTGAAATATGAGTCGTATTTTTGGTGATCCCCGTCAGGAATTGTGTGATTAATGCTTTTCTGTGGAACGATAGATCATTTACAGTTTTTGTTCCAAAGGGCTGTGTTCATGATGACTTGATGGGATGAAACAGGCGGTTGCCGAAAAAAACACATGTTGCGTCACACACCATTAGGCAACTCACTTATTTAGAATTTAGTTCTGTTTTCACTTGATTTTGGACTATTTCTGTGTTCTTTTCCACAGATGACTAACATTTCCACAGACAGTATCAGGGATGATTAGGTATCTTAGCTGAATTTTTGACCCCACAATTTTACCATCTAGATGCCAACCTTGGCTGACGTCGGGACAATAATGAGCCATAGTTTCCAATACATCACAATGACACATGGCTTGTGGGAATTGAAAACTGTCTCTATGTCAATCAACAGCCCCGTTTTCAGCAGCACTGCCACCATTGCTAATGTGCATCTGTTTTGAAATTTGGACTGTGGAATGTTTCTTTTTTTTAAAAATTGAAATGAAGTTGAGAAATACATGAATTACGCACACGGACTGCGATTATTATGCGATTATTATCAGTGCCAGTTTCTCTTTTCTCTTGAATATCACGTTAAAAGCCTTTTGCTGTTGGTTCTTTGATAATGACTCTTTTTGTCTCCGTCTGTGTCTCCTCAGATCATGATTCAGATGGGAAGCGTGTTCAAGACATGCTGTGTGCAATCGACAAACCACAGGTTGGTATTCTCACACACACACACACACACACACACACAACACACTTACAACCACTTTCATCAATCACCTCTTGTCTATGCAGTTGGCTGGCATGAGGGTTGATGCATTTTCCATATATTCATCCCGTCTCTGTGATCAACATAAATGTTTACACTGAAAATAATCACTGTGGTGACGTATGTATGAAGCGTGTCTCTCGTTTTAAAGTAATTCGTGGCTCTAACAGCAGTGACAGGGAGGGTAACCCGTCATAGAATCTCTGCTCAGCCTGGCCACATGAGGGCAGCATCTGCTCATCCATGCCACGCACTTTCCACTCGTCCTTTATCAGCTGAAAAACACTTTAACAGGTTTTTTTTTCTCTTCTTTTTCTTGCCCAAGGGGAATGTGAATGAATGAGCTGGAGCCGTGCAGACATAGTTTGGTTGAGAGGAATTGCTCGCTCCAGGTTAAAGGAGTTTGGTCAGCAGGCTGTGCAATTGGACCATTTGATATCTGCAAGTTTATAAGGGGGGTTGAAGCAGACAGTGAGAATGGAGTGATGAGAGAGAGAAAGAGGTTAGTTTTGAGTTTGAAGCCCTTTGGGAGGTTAGAAGTGTGCAGTAGTGATTAATTCGCTCTCATAACCTCAAATCACCTCTTTTCTTGTACAGCTAGTTTATTATAGTCGATACTCAAAGGGAGGGGAAGGAAAGAGGACAATTTCGAGATCTTCTTGTGTCATCGATTGCTATTTTGTGTCATAAACTGCGGATGTGATGTTCAGTCACTTTTGACACCCCATTACCGTAGTGCATTTATAAAGGAGACAATAGTTTGGTACGGAGCTATTCTGTATAGGGACAGATAGTAAGTTGTGCAGTCCTCACTGCAACAGCTGAAGTGCCTCGTGATGGATTCAGCTGCGTTTCATCCAGACACGGGTGCAGGTGTCACAGAGGCTTGTATGAGAAAGTTCTTCATTTATAAATGTTCCTCTAATTGTGTTGTTTGCTTTCATAGCAGGTCGGTGCGTCTACTTGAGCCAAATTGAAATATGAGAGGCTAAAAGAGAAGTACGCAGGGAAAAGGAGTAATCTCTAAGATTAATCTGCAGATGCTCTGGTTCAAAATGAGACCAAACTTTTACACGAATGTGAGTTTTTGAGCCACTACAATGGCCGAAATGTGGCCCGCAACAGACTACCTAAGGCTTGTTTTTGGCCTGGCCGATTGCCGGAAATGCCTTTTGCTTCTTAAGCAGTTTGCGGTCACTTGCAGCCCCTATGAGCCGGTTAAGAGGAGTGAGGAGTCAGCAGTCAATGACGGTAAAAAACAGTCAATAAAATAGGATGTGATTTGACCTCATAAAGCCTAATCATTAAGCCTAATCATTAAGATCAAAACTCTCAGCACAATGACTTGTCTGTCTCTGCGTGTCTTCCTGTCTGTCATCCTCATAGACGGTCTTGGCATGGTTGTGGTTTGCCCTCAAGGCACATTCATTGCCATAATCAGTGGATGTGCTGTCTGGAATAGCATGCCGACTGTGCTAAATCACACTAAATTGGCTCACCCACAGTGTGCCGCAACTAAAATTCCCATAAACACGTAGACGCCTACGGGCACACAGCTGAACACACAAACACGCAGGCCTCATTTTCGTGTTTGTGTGGCACAATGGATGTGCATGAGCAGGAAAGAGAAGTAGAGTCCGGGGTAATGTTTTCAATGACACATTACTTTTTACACTTACACATACAGAGACACATATTCATGAGGCTATTACTGCTGCCTCCAATAGAAAAGAGTAGAATAGAAAGAATCTTTTTTTTTTTTTAAGTGAATTGTCCTGCGTACAACTACTAACCAAAAGCCACATCATTTCCACATTTTGTGCATGGGCACATATACGTGGTTTAATTGTGTATGTAACATACAGTATGTATTTTTATGTGTATCTCATAGGTGTCCAATGTGCAGGCGCGGGCCGCACGGCTGTCCTGGGCCCCCCCTGCAGGGCTGGTGAACAGGATTAGTAACGGGATGCCTGTGTCCTGCGCCTACGAGGTCTCTCTCTCAGATAAGGGACGAGATGGAAAGTATCGCCTCATATACAGGTAACACGGGAACACGCTGAAATGACAACAGGAATCAGCTACAAATACTAGAACACATCCAAAGTACACTGGTGTGACTTTTGTGCTTTGTTTGCGTGTGTTTCAGTGGCGAAGAATCGGAGTACCATCTGAAAGACTTAAGGCCAGCGTCAGACTACCACGTACGGTAAGGACATTGCCACTGGATGTTTTTGACTCGTTCTTTTTGGATGTGGTGTTTTATACCGTTTCCATATCGATGTTTTTGTCACACTCTTATGTTCTGTGTCATAGCTTTGTGGATTTTGATCTCAATGAAGGTGTCTTGTGTGCTCGTTTTAAGGGTGTCGGCAATGTACAACTCTGTTCGAGGCTCGTGTTCAGAGGCCGGCTCGTTCACCACACACTGCAGCGCCCCCGACGTCCCGTTAACCCCGAAACTCTCCCACCGCACCAAGAGCACCCTCACCCTACAGTGGAAGGTACTGGCACAAACAGACACTCCTGTCTTATCTCAAAGACACACAGTAACACATTTCACCCCAGTAAACCCAGTAAACATCACGGTGACATGTCAGTTGGTTTGGATGGTATTTGCGATGAGGCTATTAGAAATCAACGCCACGAATCAAGACTCTGGGCTCTTTATGTTTTTTCTTGTGTGTCTGTGTGTACTGAATTGTATTTGCGCAGTGACACACTTGGCAAAAAACAACTTTAATACTTTGATGAAAGTAAACGGTATGTTCCTATTCACCTGGTTTATCTCTAAGCTTGACTTTATCACCACCTGATGGAGAGACATTCTTGCATTGTGGCACAACGCCGTCAGGGCGTATCTCTCTGTCCTCTCTGACCCTTTCTGCACAAGTCATTTTTCATCCACTCACACTGTCACTGATAAAGAGTGACATCAGTCCCCCAGACAGGATATGAGGCCAGTGTCAGATTCCTTTATCCTCGGCTAATCTCTCCGTCTCTTTTTTTTTTTTTTGTCCCTTGCTCCGTCCATCTCTCTGCCGCCCACAGCCGCCAGGCGACAACGGTTCCAAAATCACAAACTACCTGCTCGAATGGGATGAGGTGAGTCAGTCTCTCGCTCTTCATGTCCATCATCTGTCATGCCTGCCCCTTATTTAAAAAAAAAAAAAGTGTATCACAGACATCACAAAATGAATGTTCACCTCCTCAGGTTATGCCTCTCCAATCCATGTTGGTCCGTACTCTCCTTCTCCTCATCCCTTTCTTACTTTCTTCCTCTTTTATGATTTTCTTTTTTCTTCATTAACTTAATTAATTTCCTCAAATCTTATTATTATTATTCTTACCCCCCTGTTCGCTTGTCTCCTCTGCAGGGAAAGAAGAACAGTGTTTTCAGAGAATGTTACTTTGGGAGCCAGAAACACTGTAAGCTGACAAGACTGTTCCCCGCCTGTGGCTACACGTTCAGAGTGGCTGCGCACAACGACATTGGCACAAGGTACTGTTGCCTATTACTGAATGCACATGTGCTATACACACATACACTCAAGTGAAAAGTGTATTCACGCACATGTCGTCATGAATAGCACAGGAGGCAGATAACTCTTTTTTTTTTTTATTCCTTGTTCATTAACGGTAGGATGGATTTATTAATATGTGTCCGCTTTGCACATGAGGAGCTGACAGGTCACCAACCATAGTTATAGTAAACATGGACACTGTACCTACAGTATGGGAACAAATGCATCATTTTGCATGATAAAGTGCTGGACAGAGACACACAAACATGCACCCGTCTACCCGTTGCTGTTATTCTGCATGTGGCATGAGTCCTCTTCCTCTTGTCATTTTCCCTCCATTTCCTCTCTCCTCTCGTCTCCTGTTTGTCATTATGGCGGCGAGCATACTGCCTGCAGTCGTTAGGGCGACAGGGAGGAGGCGATGGGGGCGAGCGAGAGCGAGGGAGGAGATATCAAAATCAAAGCGGCCTTAATGTATCCTTCGGCTTGATTCCCCTTTGAAGCCATGGACAGATTCTCGCACAAACAAACTGGGCACATGCTGGCTTTTGATTACTAGCTATTTTTCTTACCTGGAACATTTATTTCGACCTCTCTAACCCCTGATGCTGGTCATACATTGAAAATCTTTCCGTCCTGCGCCTCTCAAATTAGCCTCCCGCTCTTTCTGTCTTTTCCATCTGGCTCCTGACATGTGTATATCCTTTTTATCCCCCGTCACAGCTCCTCTTTAACCTTCCCCCTCTTACTATTTCCACTGGGAGCTACCCACGCCCCCATCCTCACCTGCAACCCTGCACGCATCCCTGCACTCCCTTCAAATGAGCCCTGATGTCAGTGTCCTTTTCTTCTCCTTTCGCTCTTCAAAAATGCTCCTCATTCCGCCTCCCTTCCATCTTGCACCGCAGTCCCTTTTCCCTCAGAAGTAATAATCCACAAAGTTAATCATTTGATTCAGCATTTTGAGTAAAAACATAAAAACGTGAATATATGTACATGTGTTTTGTGCAGTGGCTTCAGCACAGAGGTGGTGTTTTACACCATGGGCACCCTGCCTGCTCTGCCGCTGGCACCGCGGCTGGTCAGGGCGGGGGTTTCCTGGGTGGCCTTGGAGTGGGGGCGTCCTGAGGCCAGTCCGAGCGAGGAGCAGCTCAAATACACACTCGAGATCCAGGAGGACAACAGCGTGAGTACCTCGCACATGTGAACACCCATATTAAATGAAAACATTTATTAGATTTAGGTTACTGGCACAGGTTGTTTTCCATCAAAATACATTTGATTGAGCTCTGTGCTGTCAGTTATGTGAATCTCACAAGAATAGACCGAGGAGAATTTACAATTTCCACCAGGAAGCGATGTAAAAAGATTATGAGAAAATATGAAAAATTGCTTACATAATACATTGCAAAAATATTTTGTGGAAATGAACAGCAGCTGGACAGAGCAGTAATTCCTATAATGTAAAAGCATAGACACAGAAACACACACCATACTGTGCTTTTGATTGAGCACGTAAAGAAGAAGGGAATTGCACCAAATGCTCCCACACACTCCTTCACCCCCTCACAAGCACGTATATATAATGCAAAAGTCAGCATTTATTGCACCCATATGCTCAAAATGTACACTTAAACTAACACACGCTGACAACCACACACACACACACACACAGACTACTGACTGTCTATCTGTATCTGTATTACACTCAGGGAATAGACTTTCATCCAAAGTACACTGGAGAAAACCTGACCTGTACTGTACAAGGCCTGAAGAGGAGTACACAGTATAAATTCAGGGTAAGTGACAACATGATGTGTTAATATTTTTTTCTATTATTGTTATTTGGGCTTTTTTGCTTTCATTGGAAAGATGACTGTGAAGAGGCAGACTGGAAACAGGGGAGAGGGGTATGACATGCAACAAAGTTGCCTTCCACAGCACAATATCAGTCATATCTGTTTCAGCGAGAGTACCAGTTGGAAACCATCAAAGGAGGACATACATTGTTAACATCTGTTAATTAAAAGGCCCAGACAAAATTAGTCTGGCCGATCCAAAATTGAAATCCTGGCACCGTGCCTGCTTTAGAGTACGGCTGCCTTTTTTTTTTTTTTTTTTTTTTTTCTCGATCCATTTGCAGTCGGTGATGTTTTCTTTCCGTTAAATGTTTCAAAGGATTCAAACCTTGTAAGACAACATCCATTAATCTAGGAAGGAATACCGCCAGAGGATTGACAACAATATAGCCAATAATGAAAGAAGGCAATTCACCAGCCATTTAGCAAGTAGAGGGCACTGCCCGACTGAAAGCTGTGATAGCTGTTCATAATGTGAGGACATTGCGGAACAAAATGTACTGACAGTAGATCTCCGTAAGCGTTCTTATTAATGCGGGCACTCCTGTGTGTGTGTGTGTGTGTGTGTGTGTGTGTGTGTGTGTGTGTGTGT